>NC_083773.1:27570633-27620633 GCF_963514075.1 Conger conger | reverse complement strand
CCGCTGTCCCTCTCCCTCCCTCCCTCTCATACTGTCCCTCCCTCTCTCTCCCTCCCTCTCACTCTCTCCCTCCCTCTCTCTCTCTCTCTCTCTCCCTCCCTCTCTCCCCTGCTGTCTCTCTGACTGTCTATCTTGGGCCAGCTGCTGGGGCTGGTGAGGGGAGGGTCTCTTCCTTATCCCCTGCCCCTCAGAAGTGGATAATTGGGGGAGAGTAGAGTGGCGTATCTTCAGTACAATGGGAGCCTTGATGATTGAGCCGGGCCTTTGTGCGCTCTCACTGGCTGCTCTGTCTCCTCCACGTGCTGCTGTCACTGCCAGCTCCTACAGAGGCCCGGCCTCAATGCCGGCCTTCATCCGTCTGCCTCTCGTGTGAGTGTGCGTGCGTTTGCACGCGTACACATGTACGCTCTGGCTGGGCTTATCCCCGAGTGCGTATCGCTGAGACCGGCGTGCGTGCGTGCGTGCGTGCGTGCGTGCGTGTGTGTGTGTGTGTGTGTGTGTGTGTGCGAGAGAGAGAGAGAGCGCGCATGTCTATGCGTGTGTGTGTGTGTGTGTGTGTGCGTGTGTGTGTGTGAGAGAGAGAGAGAGAGCGCATGTCTATGCGTGTGTGTGTGTGCGTGTGTGTGTGTGTGTGTGAGAGAGAGAGAGAGCGCATGTCTATGCGCGTGTGTGTGTGTGTGTGAGAGAGAGAGAGAGAGCGCATGTCTATGCGTGTGTGTGCGTGTGTGTGAGAGAGAGCGCATGTCTATGCGTGTGTGTGTGTGTGTGTGTATATAGGCTTTGTGTGTGTGTGTGAGAGAGAGAGAGCGCATGTCTATGCGTGTGTGTGTGTGAGAGAGAGCGTGTGTGTGTGTGTGTGTGTGTGTGTGTGTGTGTGTGTGTGTGTGTGTGTGTGTGTGTGTGTGTGTGTGTGTGTGTGAGAGAGAGAGAGAGAGTGCGCGCGTGTGTGTGTGTGTGTGTGTGTGTGTGTATATAGGCTTTGTGTGTTTGTGTGAGAGAGAGCGCATGTCTATGCGTGTGTGATGTGTGCCGCTGTGTACAGGCATGTATTGTTTCTGTGTGTACGCTGGTGTGTGTGTGTGTGCGCAGGGAGGACAGGCTGAGCTCTTTAGCAGAGAGCAGCAGTGTGTGCGCATGCGCTTAGACCACCCAGCCGCTCAGAGCCAATCTTTCCGCTGCAGGCAGTGGTGTGAGTCAGAGTCACAGGTAAACGCCAAACAGCCCCGCTCCCACCGTAACCCACAGCCACCTCGTCACCGCAGCGGTGTCTGGGGGCGTAGGCACGAAAACGGCACCATTTCCCAGCCGCGGGGGCGGGGTGTTATTGACCACAGAGTGACTGGTTAAGGTGCATTTGAACAAAGATTGCGACCGTGTTCAGAGGTTCCTGCTCTCGCTGCCATGGGACCAAATCATTTTTAGCGATTTTGCAGTTGGGACTATTTGAAGGGCACCTTGATCGATGTTGCAGGTTGCAATGGGTCCAGAATAGTTCCCACAGAAAAATATTTTGACAGCTTTTCAATGAAGTGAGGCACAGTTTCCTCCGACCTTTTGCCTGTGATGTAACTGTGTATGTGCATGCATGTGCATGAGGGGGGGTTAGACCAAGCGACCAAAACCGGGATTCTTCTTTGAAGCTCATTTCCTGGTCATGCTGAGACGGTGCTGTGCCACTGCGGTTGGCTCCAGTAAAGGTCATTCAGACCCGTTTTCAATGTAAAGCCAGTTGTACAGTTGCGGTCAAAATACGAAGTCAATCATTTTTTTCCACAAGAAAATGTGGTAGGCATTCATCTAATGCCTCCCCGTGTGCCGATTTTCTTTACGTTATTGTGTTATCAGGGCAATACAGCAATACTTTGTGGACGAATCAGGGATAGATGACGTCTCTCTCTCTCACACGCTCAGTGGAGGAGCCGCATCGTGATTGTACAACATGGCGGCGCCGGTAAACTTGACTTCCCCAGCTTAAAAAGGTTTTAACAAGCCCGTGGATCGTCAGTGGGTGATGTAACAGGCACTTGGTCCATATTTATATATATCCAGTTTATTGGACATCCGAGTGCATCTGAGTCAGGATCAATAAAGTTATATAACTGTGTATGCACCGTGGCCACCTGTCTGTGTATTTATTGCGTTCTGTTATTCCATTGATTTACAGGCACCGTTATTTAGGCCAATTAACAGTGTAGTTTCATGTAGCTGCAGCCTTTCATTTAGGCTTTCACTGTTACTGAAGAAGTAGGAGGGCTAGGATAACAGATCGGAGATCTGGGCTGAGATCCACTGGTGGATCATGGGGAGGGCTGAATTGCATTGCAAGATGCAAGATCATCAAACTGATTGATAACTCTATTTATTTTTTCTTTTCGTTTTATTTGTCACTTTAAAAGCGATATCCTCTAATATAATATAAGCTCTAGCTCAGAGCCTTGCGAAACAGTTCCTTGCCCTCGGGCGAGTCGCACTCCCCGATCGCTTGCTGATGACTCCCCGGGTTCAGCCGGGAAGCGGAGCCAACCACCTGTGACTCGCCGTGAGGGACACCTGAGTGCCAGACGTCGTGCGAGGCCTGTTCCCTCCTCACACGCAGCCTTGCGTTTTCACACGATGAGTCACACTCCTCTCGCACCCAAGTTTTCCGGGCAGCGGCGGGAATTTACGGTTATTTACGGACGCCCGCAGCGAAGGATGCAGAGTTGCGCCACGGTTCAGTTCACTCGATTTTCATTATGAGACTAAAAACCAAACACTGTGCGTTTCCTCATTTATTGGCTCAAATTCCCAGCAGGTCTCGCCAGTCACATAAATTATATGAATATTGAGCCTTTTTCAAAAAAGAAAAGAAAAAGAAAATCAAGAACATGAACGCTCAAATTGAAAGTTCCTGTTGTTTCCTGTACTCCTTTGGCTTATGTAAATCAATCAGCTAAGCTTGCAGGTTTCCATGTCGAGAGCTTTATGGCTGCAGGTGAACAAAGTGTTGTTGTGACTGGCAAAGCTGGCTGCGGTCGGACACGTAATATTTAATATGCTATGGGAGTGGGATGGCATTGTCATCGTGGATCAGTTCAGTCTGTTTTTGACGTAATTGTTTTGGTTAGGATTGGCTCCGTTCCTTTATAAGGGGCAGGGCAGGCCTGGGCCTGCAGAATATGTTCTATCTCAATTGTGGTTGTGTTGATGTGGGTGTGTGGGTGTGTGGGTGAGTGAGTGAGTGAGTGAGTGAGTGAGTGAGTGAGTGAGTGAGTGAGTGAGTGAGTGAGTGAGTGAGTGAGTGAGTGAGTGAGTGAGTGAGTGAGTGAGTGAGTGAGTGAGTGAGTGAGTGAGTGAGTGAGTGAGTGAGTGAGTGAGTGAGTGAGTGAGTGAGTGAGTGAGTGAGTGAGTGAGTGAGTGAGTGAGTGAGTGAGTGAGTGAGTGAGTGAGTGATTTTGTGTGTGTTGTGGAATCAGTTTGAAATGTGGTTGTGCCTCTTGTCAGTGAACCCTACCCTTTACCTCTACCTTTATCACCTTTATCACACAAGATTTAATGGTCTTCCAATGATTACTGTAATCTAATGATTATAGATCTAGTTTCCTATTTTGATGTGCTGGAATTGGAATGCATTCTGAAATCCCTTGTCCTTTCTAGTGAACGAATACCAATAAAATGCCCCACGCTTTATTCCATTTAAAATAACTGCTGAATTTTAGGTGGTAGTAATTTATAGTCCCCATGTATGTCTGCAGAGGGAATGCCATAAGTGCGTGTTTATGCTTCTGCATGTGTATGTCTGCCTACCTGTCTCAGCCTGCACAGATAGGCACCAGAGTGTCAGTCAACTTCCTCTTCCTGGTAGTCAGGGAGGCAGGGGTTCTGTGTGGCTGTGAAGTAACTGCTGGAGGCTAACGCTAGGTCGCGCGCTGCGTTCTATCACTCCTCTCTGAGTGACAGTCTGCTCGATGAAGTCTGCAGAAGGCGGTTGGCGCACAGGGCTTTCGCAGCGCAAATTTCTCTTGTTGCTCTCCTCTCTCCTCTGTCTTACTCTCGCATCCCACCTCTGTCTCTCTTTCCCCTTTATCCTTTGTCTTTCAGTGTTTGACACTCTTCTGTCCATTTTTCTCCTTCCTCCTTTTCTCTCCTCGACTCCTACCCGGTGATGTCCACAAATCAGCAGCCTCACTCCCAGCAGGCAGCTTGAGGCCTTCAGCATGCTCACTGAGCATAGGGAACATATTGAGTGCCTGAGGCATTCTGGGAATTGTAGTCCCTCCAGGCCTCCCATAAGCCCAAAAGCGCATCTGGCTCTGGAGTCAGTTTCTTCGGAGCAAACGGGTTATCGGTATGGCGACTGGGACCGCTGCTCCGGCATCAGCATTAAATGACCCGTGATGCCGTAGCTCCTTTCGACGGGGAGCAGATGTCTCCTGTCCCTGACTCCCCGCTCACTAGGAGTGGGGGCGAGAGTGTGTGGGTGGTGGGGTGTCGTGACACGTTAGTGACTGCTTGTGTGCTATGCCCCTTCAGTTTAAAAGCATGGGATGCCCCGGCCACCCATCCCATCTGTGCACATCAGTGGGGGGGTGGGATATGGGGGGGCATTGATTCATTAGCCAGCCAAATCATACGCTGTTCCCATGCGCATCCCCCTCCGCAGTCCTGCCCAGGCCAACTGCCAATCCAATTAATTTACTAGGGTTCTGGCCCTACGCCCGTATGGTGAAAATGAAGGAGATTTTTATTTATTTATTTATCTGTTTATTTATATACTGAGTGCAGCCCTTGGAGCCAGCAATCCTTACCAGTACCCATTCACCTTGAAATTCACATGATGTTGTTTGTTTGGACCGTCTACGTAGTATAGACAAAATAGGATCGCTGAGAGGCGGCCATTTTATGCAAACAGCCAAGGAAATAGCTTTCAGTTTTGTTCTCATTTGGCTAAAATGCAGGGACAGACCAGCATACTACCTGATGTGAAAAATGCCTTTCTGAAGAGAGTGCTGGTTAGATAACTGCACCAACTGCCAGCAGCCTCTTGAGAAAGGGGTCGCATGCCAGCTGGTGTCCTTGCATTAACCAAACAAAAACAAAACTGAACTCTATGTTACTTTCGTGCCACATTGAACTCTATTGCGCAATGCAGATCACGGCGTCGTCTTCTTTATTTATTTATTTTTTGCACAAGGTCGAAATGTCTTCTTGTTCATGCTCGGTTGTCTTGCCAGCTGGGATTTTGTCTGAGCTTGTGTGGCGCTTTAACCCGCGGTCTCCCCTTTTTCTCCTGTGTAGAGCTCGCCTCCAACTGCACGCAATTCGGCTGCCAGTACAGCTGCTCCCCGACCCTGACGGGACCCATGTGCTACTGCAAGAGCGCCTACAAGATCAGCCAGGATGGGAAGACTTGTGAAGGTGAGCTCTGGTGCCGAGCATCAAGACCCTGCCATCCCTCCTCCCAGGTCCCAGGTGGCGCTGTGATTCATTGAATTTTTGTTTTGTTTTAAGACTTTGATGAGTGCACGGTGTACGGGACCTGCAGCCAGTCCTGCGCCAACACAGAGGGCTCCTACACCTGCAGCTGTGTGGAAGGCTACCTGCTGCAGCCAGACAACCGCTCCTGCAAGGCTAAGAATGGTACTGGACGCACAGACACACAGACACACACACACGCACACACAGACACGCACGCACACACATCCACACACACACATCCACACACACACACACACACCCACCCTCACAGACACTGGCGAAAATGTTATTGAGGGATGATGTGAAATAAAACATTATATTCTGGCCTGGTATATTACTCAGAAAACTTAAATAAGTCCTGAAATAAGATACGATTTTAAAGGTTCCATTAAAAACCAGCCACAACTTTGATTGTTATCTTGGTTTCAGATGGACAGATGGACAGACATAGAAAAGTAATCAGCCATGCTCCCCCCCCCCCCCCAGTAGAGTTAATTACAGAGAGATTAATAAGCAGACATACTGTTTAAGGCAAGGGTCTCCAACACTGTTCTTGGGTTTTCACTTAAAAAACAACCAGGGATTTAAGGAGGTAACAGACAAGATAATTAGGGCACTTATCCATTTTATGCATTAAGAAATGGTTTTGGTTATATGTATGACCTAGTGAATTTGATTGAGCTATAAATGTCAGCATTCCTGAGGCAGCAAAGAAAGTTTGAGTTATTACCTTCCATGGTCCTCAAAAGAGAGACCTTCCTTGACAGACAGACCCTAAACGAAAGTCTTTTATACCACTATCAAAATTCATGCAGAAGCTATCGATGACTCTCACACTCTCCTAATTTCTTTGTCTCTCAAACCATTCTCTTCGCTTTGTGTGAGGGCAAAATATACTTGCATGTTATTCAAGCCGGGCTTTAAATTAAATAATTGTTTAGATTAGTGTTTTAGGCCTTTAGCTGTAGCTATTTTCTCTGACCTTCTCCAGGTTGATGGATGACGAACGGAGCTTAGTCATCCATCAATGTTTATAACTCGTATTTATACTCCAGTGAAACAGGAAGTAGACTCAGATGAACTTAATTAAAGACCAGATTTGTATTGTATTTGTATTTTGAGTGCAAGATCAAGCTGATAAACAATGTTTTTTTTTTTCCCCAAAATATATTCTGTGCCAACAATTCTGGTGGGCGATGTAATGTGTATGATTCTCTTATTTGGTCTTGATATTGTTTCTCAGTGTTTATTTACTATGGTTTTCTGTATCTACCTTAGGGAGGTTTTTAAAGCACAATGTGGCATCATAAACAAGGGATTCTTATAACCGAATATGACTTTATTGTTTTCCTGGAAGTACAAATTTGGCTTGTGCCTCTCATCTTACATTAAAAAACAACTGAAGGATTTTAGTGATTAATCCTTACATACAGACAACACACCACCTCTTCTTTTCAACTAGTCTGAAAAACCGTTTGCAACACAACACACATTTGCAAGTGTATAGTTTAAAGCCGACCTGTTCTCCCTCTGCCCTGCCCGGTTCAGACCCAGTGGACCGGCCTCCAGTCCTCCTCATAGCCAACTCCCAGAACATCCAGGCCACGTCCCTGAGCGGCACCCCGGTCCACAGCCTGCTGTCCACCAGCACCAAGCAGACCACCGCCATGGACTTCCTGTACGCCGAGGAGATGGTGTGCTGGATCCACGTGGGCGATGCGGCCCCCGGCACCCAGCTCAAGTGCGCCAAGATCCCCAACCTGAAGGGCTTCACTGAGGAGAGGACCATCAACATCTCCCTGAGCCTGCACCGTGAGTCCCGCGTCCGCCCGCCCAGAACTGTCACCACGAGGGAACGCGGTGCGCATGCAAATCGCGCGGGAAAATTCCCACGATGCACTGCGACTAAATCAACACAAGCTGGCACGCTTTGGCAGTTCAGGCATTGTCTGACAGTCACACCGACACACGGCTCGTCGCCTCGCCCCTGCGTGACAAATTTGTAATGCGGTAGGTTACACGGCTCTCAGGAGCAGGCAGTGACGCGCGGCAATATTGACGCAAAGTCTGAATGTGCGGCTTGTTATCCGTGAGAGGAGGATTGTCCCCCGGATCTTAGTATGCAGGGTGAGAGGGCGCCTGTCTCCTGGATTGTAGTGCTGTATTGTGCTCTCTGTTTAAGTATGGCTCCTTCACTCCAGTGTGTTCAGGCCCACGATCCACCATATATATATATATAATGATTATAATTACAACTATATTTATTATTATTTTTATTATTATTATTATTATTAATGTATTAACATATTACATGGGGTTGGTGGTTCAAGCCCCTGTGTAGTCACGTTATGATCCGCACAGCTGTTGGGCACTTAACTATGCGTTGCTCCAGGGGCGATTGACCCTGCTTAGTCTAATCAACTGTAAGTCGCTTTGGATAGAGCTGTCAGCTAAATAATTAATTTCTTCTTATTATTATTGTTATTATTATTATTATTATTACAATAAATGTGTTACTTTTATGAACATTGATATCAGTGTTAAGAAGACATTTAGCAGATGTTGTATAATTTAATTGCCATTTGCCAAGCACACACAGAACATCGCACCTTTAGGACATATACACACATGAACACACACATCTCATCGCATACGCAGAGCAGCACACCTGGAGGTCACACAAACATACACTGCATCACATCTAAATGTCACACACGCTCAGCAAGTTGGGTGAGGAAACCCAGCTGTGCGGAACAGAACTTTGGGGTTTGGGGAGGGGGGTGGGTGTTAACAAATGATGTTATAACAACCAGCCAATCCCATTGGCCGAGCCCACACGGCATTGACACACTGAGACCGATGATATGGCCCAGAAGAGGCGCGGAAGAAAGGTCCTTTTCAGCCAAGCGGGAAAAACCACTTTGAGTGGAAGGAAAGAACAACATATGTGTGGAACTTAAAGCCCCCCCCCCCCCGTGATATTTATGGTACATCCTGAATTTGGAGTTCTTACACAGTGAATCAAAGCAACAGCCAGCGAGTGCATATTTCCCATTCCTGATTCCATTCCCCATTCCAACCAGCTGGTTGTGTTTGTAATTAAGAACAGTTAGTGAAAAGAACTTGGATTTGGAGTTTAATATTTTCTGTCCCATGATGGAATGGAAACTGTGGGTCTGATTTGAACGAATGCACATTTTGTCTGCAGGACGTGCATAAACATCCAGGCTATCCGGTATCTCCTCCCAGTTTGTTTGTTTTTGCGAGCCGGCAGCGGGGAAAGCAAACATTTTTTTTCAGTGACCACATGAAGGCGGTAGTTTATGGATGTCAGGAATTTGAATGTCAGAGGGGGTTCTTTGATGGAAACAGCTCCTTACTTTTACTATCAATTTGTAGTTATCCACAGAACCTTTCTCTCAGTCGGACTCCTGAATATCGGTTATTCATGCACTTCATAACAATTTTCTATGCAATTTATTTTTAACTGTGTTGAACTGAAAAACCATATACAACACTTCAGGTAGGCTCGTAAACACAACTCTCACTTGCTATCTCCTCCTAGGTGATGGAAAAAGGCCAGGGATTGTGTGACTGCTCAGAGTGAGACATGCGAGTGGATAGGGGCAGCCTGTATCGGCAGGTTGGTGGTTCAAGCCCCAGGGTAGCCACAATAAGATCCTTATTTAGCAAGGCCATTCACCTCACATTGCTCCAGTGGTAGTTGTCCCTTGCCTATTCTAATGAACTGTAAGTTGCTTTGGATACAAGCGTCAGATAAATAGCAAATGATTATTATAGATAGCATTATTAACAAATTCCGGTTAATGCAGTTACAGTAGGTATGTCTGTCCTGCTTTGTTAAAGCCTCCTAAAACACAATCCTCCGGAATTATTAGTATTATTTTTTTATCTTTTTTGTTTTTGGACATTCTAGCTCTCTTTCCGCGTCTTACACTGGACCCCCTTCATCTGTTCCTCCCCCTATCCCTTCTCCCTCTGTTCTTCATTCTTGTTTTCCGCTATTAAAACAGCGGGAGCCCAGTGAGGCAGGAGACGGGGCGCCCGGAAGCAGGCCCTCGTTAATTGACTCGCAGGCCTCCTCTTTGCTGCGTTTTGGTTTTGGGGGCAACACTCTGCTAGTCTGCTACTCCCCAAACCCAGCCTTCGTCCAACGGCAGCCTAATTGGGCACTCGCCCTCCCCTGCATGCTCACCCCGGTCTGTGATTCAGCGTTTGCTGACTCCAGGCACAGGGAATATGCAGGAAATTCTGCTTATTAGAAACATTATTTGGCAGGTACATCAAGAGCCCTGTCATCTCAATAATAGCCTATAGGAAGTGGCGGGCGATAACCCCATATCAACGGACAACAGTTGCATTGCCTGACCCTGCCACGTGTTAGCTATGCTGTGGAGGCCGCTAATAGGGCTGCTGCTTCCTGCTGAAATCAAGCTAGTGCTTCCTGTATCCTTCCTCCTCACACATACACACTCACACGCACACGCACACACTCACTCTCACTCTCACACATGCTCTTACACACACACTCACTCACTCACTCACACACACACACACACACACACACACACACACACACACTCACACACAAACACACACACACTCTCACACATGCTCTCATACACACACACTCTCTCTAACACACGCATTAGCATACTCACACATATGCATGCACACGCACACTCTCTGACACGCACACACACGCACACGCACACACACGCGCACACACACACACACACACACACACACTCTTTCACATGCGCACACACACACACACTCTCTGACGCGCACACACACACGCTCACTTTCACACATGCTCTCACACACATACACACACATACACACATATACACACACACACACTCTCTCACCCGCACACACACACTGATTTTGAAAACCACACACGCCCTCGCATTCACCCTCCGGTGCCGTGTTGCACAAAACTTGCCACAATGCAAAATGAGCCCCTTCCTTCCGATTCTACCATGTTGTTTTTACTTGACCCACAGCTGGTTTGGGCGGGGCTATGTCTGCTCTGCCCTGACTTTTTTCTGCGGCTGTTACTTGACGGCATGCTGGGAAGCCGTTAGGAGGCCGCCCCTTGGAAGGCCCTCAGGTTTCTGTGTGCTGGCGAACAGGCAGGGATGATACAGTGCCGGGAACCCGTGTCGCAGGAAACAATGCATTTCTGTGATTTGTGAGCCCTGAGCACGGACCAGACGAGCAACCCAGATGTGACTCCCTCCCTTTCTCCATCTCCCTAGGCTGTCCCTCTGTCTCTCTCCCTCCCCCTCCGCTCTCTCTCTCTCTCTCTCTCTCCTCCCCTCCTCTCTCTCTGGCCCTGTATAAAAGCGGGATTGTGGCCCTAAACGAACGCTGTGTTTAATTTTGGCAAGAAGGGCTGAGCAGAGCATCGGGTTAGAGCAAAATGTGGGGGCGGGTGTCAGAGCGGCAGCCATTTTAAGTCATCATCTGTGGCCCCAGAATTATTCTGCAGTCAGTCTCCTCCATTCACAAAGCCTTGTGTTCTTTTGGGACAGAACGTTCTTGGAGGAATTTTGAGCTTTGTCTACGTTTTTTTTTTTGTTTGTACTGGATGTTGAAGGGTTCATTTGTGTATTCTTTGGCATACCATCGCTTGGATGTTTACACTGGCTTTTGCAATTGGCCGGGTTTGCCTCAGCCTGGTCAGTGCCAGTTGTCTGTGTTCCACTGCCATATGTTTCTATAGGCACATCGTTATCACCTGGTACCTGCCCTTTGAGCAACACTGAAGCCCTGGGCTTCTCCTTATCTTTCAAACATGGTGAAAATGGCCCGTGCTGACAGTTACTGTATGGCCTGGCCTTTAATTTGCATGCCTGTGTTGATCTCAATCCAGCAGAGTAAACATTGAAGTATATGGAGGAGCCCTTAACAAGCACTGGCCCGTATGGCAAACACATTTAGCAAAATAACGCACGCCCTCTGTTTGATATGCTGAGGGGCGTCTAGCGTGGAGCCCGGTCTTCAGATTGATGAACTGGGTTGGGGCGGAGGAGGATTACCGTGTGAAGCAGGGAAGTCAGATGAATGATGCACCTGACTGACAGCGCAAAGTGTTACCAGGAGCTTAAGGAGGCGGCCCGGAGAGCCTGCTCCAGGGAACCAGCAGTCGATCACGATTCTGGTGTCAGAAGTCCGCTTTGCAGACCGGGCGCTGTACGCGTCTCAGGCACCTGTCCCTTTCCGCTGGCGTCCCATCCCTGTCCACCCAAATACAGGGCCGCTTGAAGACGACCCTGCCCACTGAATGGCAAACCCTCTGCAGGAAAATGGTGGCAGGCTAACAGGATCCCAATGTCAGACACCCCTTCTCGTTTGCACTATTTATTGATAGTTTGTCGTTGCAGGCTACGTGCTTAATTCCTTTTCCAGATCACACACTAGCTAGCACAAAATGTTTTCACATTGTTGCTGCCGTGTCATGGCAAAACAGTCCCAGTAACATGGTGAGGACATTTTGTATTAGCTGAGACTAATCCTTGGTTTTTTTCCACGGAGACCCCTGCGTAGGAGCTGGAAAAAGAGAGGAACTGTTCACGTTCCAGCTTTCCTCTGCTACCCATTTTGGCTCTAATACCCAATCAGACGGCATTTAGGGGGATATGAGACTGATCTGGCAGGCTGACCTTAGCTGTAGTCTGGACATTTTGTGAGAGATTTTCAGCAGGTTCAGTCTCTGCTTGCTCTCGCTCTGTCTGTGAGCATGTCTGGGAACTGATGCATTCCATCTCCAAATGTGTTTAGCATATTGACAGAATGTGACTTGCATAATGAACGTTGTGTTTATGCTCAAGACGTCAGGGAAGAGCAGTGCCCTTGGGAAGAAAAAGAGAAGAAAAAAAAAAAACGGTCGAAAACACCGGCCTGCGCCATTTTTTCAATTATTTTGTTTTTGCGGCGGTACGGGCAGGGCGACAGTAAATGAGCACAGACTGTTTTCAGTCTGTTTTAGAGGGGGTAGAGGAGGGCGGCTGGGGAGGGGGTGGAAAAGTGGAGGTCTGGCTTCCCGGTGGTGCTCTTCAGTTACCAGAAACGCGACAAAAATGCAAGAGGGGGAAATGCCCGACAAAAAAAAAGCCGATTTTGGAGAGTGAAAGTGAGCACTGCAGTCCTGTTTCTCTTTGTCTGATGTGCTGCTTGCCTGTTTGGGGTGTTGCGAAACAAACCCCCCCCCGCCTTTTTATCTCGGGTTAATCAATGAAATCAATCCTTTCGGAGCAAACAGCTGGAACTGTTTAAGGGGGGGGGGGGGGGGGACGCATTAAATCGAAGAGGACCGTTGGGAATATCGCCCCCCCAATTCCCGTAAACCCCCAAAAGTTTGCGCAACAGCCAAGTTTCCTTTGTAGAAATCCGAGCCTGTTTCCAGGTTGTTGTTTTTTTTCTTCCTCTGCAGTTCCTCACAGCGACGGAGGCTTTGTTTCGGGGGCCTCCGTGGCGTTTCGGTGGACAGCGTCCAGGCTGCGCTTCTCAAAGAGCCCGGGGCTGAGAGCAGCGGGGGCCGTTTCCGGCTCTGGCCGGTTTTTTAAGCTGTGGCGCGGAGCCGGCCCTGGGCCGCGGGGGGCTCCAGCCCACGACCACGCTGTCCTCAAACCCGGGGTGACGAGATGCAGAATAATGTGCAACATGCCATGCACTCGTTCACCCAAACGGGCTCTTACGTGACACCCAGCGCTGCATCATGCGCTGGATGAAGTCGAGGGGATTCGACGGAGAAGTTTGCGGTTGGGGGGAGGTGGCAATGGGCAGTGAATAGCCGCACCCCCCCCGAAAGGGAGAGGGGTGGCAGCTGTGAAAACAGCAGGCCCTGTGGGTGGCAGACGCCTCGCTCTCCCTCGTCCTGGCCCCTACCCCGTGTGTGTGAGGCTCAGACAGGCCCTGCAGAAAGGCCCCTATTGTTGGAACTCTGCGGCACCACCATTGCCCGCCATAATATTTTTCCACCTGAAATGCCAGGTGGAAGGACTCTCTCCCTCTGGAGTTGTGGGAATTTTGGGAACATTTTTGTGAAATGCCTTTTCCCCACTGTGTACCGCTGGTGTTCATGGGTGTGGTTATACATTCCGGGATCCCATTTACATTGGGTCGAGGGGGGGCCCCTGTTGTGGCTGGCAGGCTATATTCCTGGCCAAATGATCCGTGAGAAAATAAACAATGAGGAGAATTTCCGTGCCAGCTTAACCATGGGTCCCACCTCCTAGGAGCCCCCCCTTCACCCCATCCAATCGGGGTGCTGCTGGGGAGGAAAAGGGCGGGACCAGAGCCGCAGCCGGGCTGGAGGACTCCACAGGAACACCTGACCTGAGCGCAGTGTCAGAGCCTATCCAGTCACGCAACCTCACTGTTTTCTGCAGACTCACAAGGCTGTTGCGCACGTGCAGGTAGCCATGCCGGCCCTGCTCTGGAGCGTTCCGCACGAATCAGAGTCTCCGCTCGGGTTTACAGCTGTGTTCCCTCTGCATCGCAGACGCTCCAATATGATCGTCACATGCCAGCTGTGTGCAGTGTTTGTGTTGATATTATGTGGATATTTTTCCAGTTTGTTTCGTATTGGAATTTAAAAAAACCAAAGCAGAAAACACTGAAAAAGGTGGCTGTGAATGCATATTGTCTGAATGGACAATTTCCAAATATTGGACATTGCACCAATGTTATATTGTAAATATAAATATCTTGATGCCCATAGCATCGAACAAGAACTACCCTTATAGTAATGGGTTTTTAGTCAGTATGATCTCTTGCCCGTGTGTTATTTGTTTGGACATATTGTTCCTGGCTCAATCACAGGAAAGTATTTTGCATGCAGCTTGCTGTAGTCCCACAGGTTCTTCCGTGCCTCAGGAAAAGGCCTTGAAAAGCTTCTCGAGTATCAGTGGCCAAATTTTACAGGCCTACAACCCACTTAATGAGTGAATATGTTTTTGAACGTAATGTTCAAATTAGCATGTTTCATAAGAAGAAACTTTGTATACATATTAACTGGTGCTGTGTATCAGATTTCCAACTAGTGCCATGTTTAATTTGACTGCTGTCAAAGTTTGCAATATAATGAACAGGCAGTTATGTTTGCACAATTATGGATCTACCTCCCCTCTGATAACCCGGTAATGGGCCCTGACCCAAATTTGGGACTCCCTGGCCGAGGATCTTGTGTCCCAGGCGACATGGCCGGGTAGCGGGGGTCCCTCGGCCTCTGGTCTTTGTTTTTGTTTGGCCTGGGTGACGGACGCGTTCCCCAGAGGGATTTGTAACTGATCTAAAAAGGCCAATGTCACGCTTTATCTCACTTGACATTTGAGGAAATTGCAAAGAATAACGTGAATCAGAGGGGTCGCAGAACTTTCCGGGCCTCTGACCCACACGCACATGCAAGTGTGTGTGTGTCTGTGTGTCTGTGTGTCTGTGTGTCTGTGTGTGTGTGTGTGCGTGTGTGCGTGTGTGCGTGTGTGTCTGTGTGTCTGTGTGTGTGCGTGTGTGCGTGCGTGTGTGTGTGCGTGCGTGTGTGTGAGAGAGAGATCAAGCTAGCACGTGAGTGTGTACAGGAGGACAGAATGATGTAAATTTCATTGAGGGTAAAACGAATTAATTTGTGTAATCGCTAGCTAGCTGAAACTGTCCTTTATCAGTGCTGAAATAGTATCTGTTACAAACATGTTACCAACAACAAGTTATAGACATTATTTTCCACATATATGTGCACCTACAGTGCACACACACTATATATATACATTCACTGTTCTTAACTGTACTATACTGAAAAGGAAATAAGATGGTTATTTCACATTGCCGGGTTAGTTTGATTTTCTGTCGTTGGTTACTTTGCCTAAGTCATATCTATTATCTCTGGCTAACTGATTGTAGCTTCCAGTGCATTTAATATACACCAAGCAATGGCGTCCACCTATGACCAGGATACTGATCTATCTTGACTGAAATCACTTCCTGTTACATCATCGCTTCTTCAGTTAATCCGGTCTGCTTGTGCTTTCCTCACCGGCTCGCCCTCTGTCCTTGGCCGGTGATTCCTCACTTATTAAGGGATGATTTGCCGTCTTTGACGGCAGCCGAACCAAGATCGATCGGCCCGCGAAAGGCGTCCATTTGCTTCTGAGCGTCCAAGCGAACAGGCTCGCTCTCGCCGTTAAAGGCTTGTCATCCCTTGTGATGAATGGGCTCATCTCAAACGGCGGTGGAGGAGGGCGAAGCCAGATGAGACGCTTTTGAGCCGAGGCTCTGGGTCCGTGACGGGCGGCCGCCGAACGTTCGCCTTCTGTCCCCCCCCCCCCCCCCCCCGCCACCCGACCGACCACCCTCTTCCCCACCGATGCTTTTGCCTCTCCGGAGTGATGAAATTCTGTTCCCTTATAAGGGTAACTGTAAACCTGGAAAATATTGGCGCACAGTGTTTTTCTCGTCCGTAATTGTCTGTCTGTCTCTTCAAATTTGGTTCAGTGGTGATTTATCAGTGTGATACATGCATTTAATTAGTGCCACCACAAGTATTTCTGCAGATTCCCGATGTAGTAATAAAAAAAGATAACATTTCTGAAAATATAATCAGCGTTGTTTTGCCATTCTGTGGTGACAGATTCGCTCAATCACATTTCAGTTCATTTCAATTCAACTCGGCTCCCTTTTTCTATTTGGAGGTGATGGTGTGGCCGACTACACAAATAAAGAATTGGCAAAATAATTTAAGTGGAGCAATGTAATCTTTGAACACAATTTCACTGTTTCTCTCTCTTTCTCCCCCCCTCCCTCTCTTTCTCTCCTCCCCCTTCAACAGACGTGGAGCAGATGGCCATTGATTGGCTGACGGGAAACTTCTACTTTGTGGACGACGTTGATGACCGCATCTTTGTCTGCGACAAGGACGGGGGCACGTGTGTCACATTGCTGGATCAGGAGCTCTACAACCCCAAGGGCATCGCCCTGGACCCCACCATGGGGTAAGTACCGTTTCTGGGTGTGGTCATGCCCCTGTGCCCTGCTTCCCAAACCTCAAACCAGCCCTCCCACACTCCTGAGTCTCTGCTCAGCTCTCACTCTTCCAGGAAGGAGCATTGCCACTGGCCCAGATTGATTGTGGTCGATGGCGAGTGGTTGAGTCCCCCTCCACATTTCCTGTTTTAGACCTTCCTCAGGATGTCCGCAACCACCCCCAAAGTGTTGCTTTGCCATGCTGACCAAGTTGCAACTATGGTCACGGTTTTATTTCTGACATTCCTCCTTCAGCCCCCCCACATACCAGAGATGTCCAGAAAAGCTTTCATGTTGCCCAATCAAAAACAACAGAATTAAACCTAGTTGTAATTTCACCGTGGGAACTCTTTTAAATGAGTCTTGTTCGGTGTCTGACTGTTACACCCTCTGATTTGGAATCGCAATATGCTAGTTTCTAGGCAGAGCATGGCTTAACATAACATACCATTATGACAACTCTCTGTGTGAAATAATACTTCCTAATATCTGTGCGGAATTTACCCCTTGCTTGGAGTTACTAGTTGACTCGATAGCTTTACTGGAATGGACTCTCCTAGGATGTGGCTTTTGAATCCAGTTCAATCCAGTTCAATCTAGTTCAGTTCTTAATAACTCAATGTGTAAGACCAACCCCACTGCTTAGTCAAGTTAATGTGTTTTGTCTGCCAAATCGAACACTGCTGGACGGGTCCATAAATGCAAGTAGGCATTCTAAATGTGTGTAGGGGGGTTTCGAATAAAAAACTTAAATATTTGCAGTATTTCACAAGGGGTGACTCTGGTCACAGAGCAGAGTCACCCCCTGGCCGATTGTCCCGGTAACATGGGCGTCCGCGCTCTCTCCCCCGTGTTTAGGAAGGTGTTCTTCACAGACTACGGCCAGATCCCCAAGGTGGAGCGCTGTGACATGGACGGGCAGAACCGCACCAAGCTGGTGGACAGCAAGATCGTCTTCCCGCACGGCATCACGCTGGACCTGGTCAACCGGCTGGTGTACTGGGCCGACGCCTACCTGGACTACATCGAGGTGGTGGACTACGAGGGCAAGAACCGCCACACCATCATCCAGGGCCTGCTGGTGAGTGCCGGGCTCGGCTTGGCTTTGGGTGAATCAGTATGCTCCCGATTGCGTTGCAGATGATCGCAAGCCAGTTCTAGGCATCGCAGAGCCCTATCTAATCCTGTCTGGGAGGCTTCCCCCACTGAACCCAGTCCCCAGACCTGGCCTCCAGGCCGCCTCTGTGTTCAGCGGTTTCCCCTGCGAATGAGAATGAGAACTGAATGAGAGCTGTCTTCTAATAGGAGCTCGCTGGTTTCTGCTCAATTATGGACACCGCAGGAAAGGACAAATGCGATAAATCCTGTTTTTTTTTCTTTCTGTCAGACTTCGGGATAGAATTGGGGCTCTAAAGCTCCTTTGTTGAGAATGGTTTCACAAAGAAGACTAATGGATATCATTACAATCCTGATTACAAGCCTTTGCGGGGATGGTCTTGTGCTCCATTTTAAATTCCCATTCGGTTGTGAGGTGATGTCCGGCTGCTTGGAGATGGCTCTCCGCTGTTTCTTTATTATTCCTTGAAAGGGCCTGGGTTTGAATCCGATTAACAGCCCTGCTATACAGGCTACACTGTACTCCATTTGCATCCGTATATGTAGGAGGAACATTGAAATGCACCAGGGCTGTTGCCTGTGGTGGAGTAATGATTTCATTGGACCAGCAGCCATACCGGCATGCACTCTTCTCCTGCCAAATGGCTGAAGCTAAGCAGGTGTGGTCTTGTTTAGTACTCGAATGGGAGACCTTCTGGGAAAACTAAGTTGCTGCTGGAAGTGGTGTTGGGGGGCCAGTAGGGGGGGTGATCTTCCCTCTGGTCAAATTATCACTAAGTGAATGGAACACTGTGCTGTAGGACACGCCGTCTTCTGGATGAGACGTTAAACCGCAGTTCTGACTCACCGTGGTGATTAAAGGTCCCATGACACTCTCTGTAAAGAATTCCCTTGGTGTCCTGGCTAAATTCCCAACCCTGGCTCTTTCAACCTGCCACCTAATCATCCCCTGATTCAATTGGCAAAAGCACTGTTCTCTCCCCCTCCACCTCAGCTGGTGAGTGCTATATAAATGCAATGATCTATCTATTTATCTAATTAAGACACTTCTCATTTGGCCCTTGGTCATTACTCTTCCTGGCTCTGGGTGGGCCCTTAACTTGGCAACAATATAGTAATAATAATCAATAAATCAAAGATAGTGCATTCAAGTTTCATGAATAAAAGGTGAGCAGAAAAGGTTGAGTGAGGCTGCATTTTACACATGACTTGCATTTCCCATAATCCACCATTCAAGTAATGCACCATGACTTGCATGTTGCATTACTTGAATCATGGATTATGGTAAATGCATTAGTTGAGGGAGTACAGTGAATTAGTCAACAGGAATAAGAGTGAATTCGACTCATGGAACATGGAAATCAGAATGACGTATTTAACATGAGAACAGAGGCCTTGTGTCTGCTCGTTGATGTTACTTTTTTACTTTCACAGTAGTGCTTTGTACTCGTTTATCCATTGCACTTGTTCTCCCTCTGTCTCTACCTCTCTGTTCCCATCTTCACAATCGCTCTCTTTGGTCTCCATTTGCAATCTCTCTCCATATCTCTCTTACTCATTCTCTATATCTGCCTTTCTCTCAGATCGAGCATTTGTACGGCCTCACCGTGTTTGAGAACTACCTGTATGCCACCAACTCGGACAACGCCAACATGCAGCCCAAGACCAGCGTGATCAGGGTCAACCGATTCAACAGCTCAGACTACCACGTGGTCACCCGCGTGGACAAGGGGGGCGCCCTCCATGTCTACCACCAGAGACGTCAGCCCCCAGGTACTGTGCTCACCACTACCACTGCCCCCCCACACCCCCCTTGTCCACCATTTTAGGACCACACCAAATGTTATATCATCAGGGCTGCACAAACACAGCTCTTGGGAAGAGCAGAAAACACCAGCACATCAGGAATTCAGTCATGCTATAGAGTGGAATTGAACCAATTTTAAACAGGCTTTTTGAGCTCACCGCCTCATAAAAACAAGTTCATAAACCGCTTCATCCAGCCACTGGCCGTCCGGCGTGATTTGCTGACATCTGAAGATACGTTGGCCTCTGTTGGACACGGGGGCGCATGCGTCCTGGGGTTTCTAACCGATGCTCTGTTTCGCAGTTCGGAGCCACGCCTGTGAGCCCGACCAGTTTGCGAAGGCGGGCGGCTGCTCCGACATCTGCCTCCTGGGGAACAACCACAAGACCCGCACCTGCCGCTGCCGCTCTGGGTTCAGCCTGGGCAGCGACGGCAAGTCCTGCAAGAGTGAGTACCGCCCTGCCCCGCCCTGCCCGCCCTGCCCCGCCCTGCCCCGCCCCGCCCTGCCCCGCCCTGCCCCGCCCGCCCTGCCCGCCCTGCCCGCCCTGCCCGCCCTGCCCCGCCCTGCCCCGCCCTGACCTGCCCCGCCCTGAACGCCCTGCCCGCCCTGCCCCGCCCTCCATTCAGCTGCTTTCATCTGTTAGACTAGGGGTGGGGTTTTAGGTTCCTCTTCTTAGTTATTGTTATGGACGTTGTATTTTGGTTCTTTGTTAGCATAGTTAACTTGCCCTAGTGCTTTGGTGAGGTTTGTATACGTGGTATTCTGGCTATGTTGTTTGCCAGATCCGGCACTGTTGCTCTTGCTCATAACGATGAATCTACACTATGTTTCTCGTATATTGTAAGTCCCATTGAATAAAGAGCGCTGGCTTAATGTAATGTAAAGTAATGTAATGCATAGGGAACTCCAGTGTGACAGTGGAGTAGTTGTGGCCTGTTCAAGTCTGTGTCGATTTAAAGAGAATTTATCTAGCACTCTGTCTACCTACCTAAATATGCTGGCAGAGCTTTGATTAAAAGGCTGATGTATTTCACTGCAGGGTAAGATAAGGTCATCTTTTAACTGTGGTGTTGTCGAAACAAAGAAAGAATTAAAGACGTTAGGAAGGAAAACATTCAATCACACATTTAATTAATTTGTCAAATATCTCAGTTGGACTGCACGTATTCCTGAACCAGGATGGTATTGGCACGCAGGTCACACGTTCCTGATCAATACGCGTAAACCTAGGATTCCTTCTAATTCTTTCTTAAAGGGCAAGGATCAGAATAGCTATTGAGCCAGGCCAAGGGCACCAGAGGTCATTGTCTGAATTCCAAAACCCCACACTAAGCGTTTATCGATAAGTTATCTGAGGTCTGTCGGAATGATGCATCCTGAGGGGTGTCCAACTGAGCACTTTCCCTTGGTTTTTGGTTTAAAATGCTACAATTTAAGCTGCCACAATTTAGGTTTTTCCCCCCGAAGGCCTTACAATTAATTACTGGTTCCAGTGACTTGTGTGTGTGGGGTTGATGGCATGGCAAAGTATTGATCATCTCTTTTGTAGCCCAGGGTGCTTTGAGGAAGGCTTTGAATGTACAGTATTTAATTAAAGGAATGTCTTAGGATATTTTACTGATGGCTGTTTAGAAAACAAGGGAGGGTAGTTATCATTAAATATATAACATGTCCGTGGTGAGTCAATGTTTTATTTAATCTTTCGCTGAGCTGTTTCACTTGGACAATTATGCAAGTGTGATTTCAGTGTTGTTGTTGACTAAAATTATATTTGTAAACCCTTAGGGTGGTAGTGATTTATTTAATTATCCTTTTTGCTTCAGTGTTCTTAAATGTTGCTTATGTGTGCCAAAATAGAAATCGCTGAGATTCGGAGATCAGGAGCTCTCTATTTTACTTTGTGTCATTCCAGTATTTGCCAGGACAGCGAGACTTAAGCTAAACTTACTGAATAAAAATAAAATGAGTTTGTGCTGAATGAAAATATATGCAAATGCTAACCCTGCATGCTTTTGGATGACTGATCTGAAAATATCAAGATATGTACATTTTCCTTCAAGCCACCTCATGAATTATTTGGTAATTAATTGCTTTAAACAATCGAAACCTCTCCCAACAGTAGTTCATTTTACTGTACTTTTACTTTCTCCCTGGCCAGATTGATATGCGATCATTATATATAGATTTGGGAAAATATTTAAAAATATAAAAATATAGCCCTTTTAACTGATACGGGGGAAGGTACCCTGGATGCCTGGGGGTCCCTGGTTCGTGGTAATGCTTGTGATGAGTTTTAAGAGTTTGGTGGCTTTATCAGGATGTTTTTTCTTCCGCAGAGCCAGAACACGAGCTCTTCCTGGTGTATGGGAAGGGCCGTCCGGGCATCATCCGGGGCATGGACATGAACGCCAAGGTGCCTGACGAGTACATGATCCCCATCGAGAACTTGATGAACCCCCGCGCCCTGGACTTCCACGCAGAGACGGAGTTCATCTACTTCGCCGACGCCACCAGCTACCTCATCGGCCGGCAGAAGATCGACGGCACGGAGAGGGACACCATCCTGAAGGAAGGTGCGGACCAGGGGGGCAGGAGGAGTGGGGCGGGGGAGCAGGAGGAGTGGGGCGGGGGAGCAGGAGGGGTGGGGCAGGGGAGCAGGAGGAGTGGGGCAGGGGAGTAGGAGGAGTGGGGCAGGGGAGCAGGAGGAGTGGGGCAGGGGAGCAGGAGGAGTGGGGCAGGGGAGCAGGAGGAGTGGGGCAGGGAGCAGGAGGAGTGGGGCAGGGGAGCAGGAGGGGTGGTGTGGGACAGGGGAGCAGGAGGAGTGGGACTGGGGGGTGCCTTCAGTGGGTCAAGGGGTGCGAGTAGCAACACGTGCCTCCTCCAGTTCCTAACTCACTCCAGTTTAGAACTGAGCTCAGTCTGTCTAGCCCTGTTTAATACACCCTGATCACAGGAGATTACAGTTGGTAATTGTGGTTGCGTGTGTAGCTTTGCTACTGCAGGTATGAATGTTCTATTTTCAACCATGGTCCTTTCACGAATACTCACAACTTAAATGAAATTAAAACCAGTAGCACAGCCAAAACATCTGCAAGAACGCCAAACATGGAAAGCAGAGCGGCTGACCCGCTCTCCCTCACCCCCCCAGGCGTGCACACGGTGGAGGGCATCGCCGTGGACTGGCTGGCAGACAACCTGTACTGGACGGACGACGGGCCCAAGAAGACCATCAGCGTGGCGCGACTGGAGAAGGCCTCGCAGACGCGCAAGACCCTGATCGAGGGCAAGATGACCCACCCCCGCGCCATCGTCCTGGACCCCGTGAACGGGTGAGGGGTCGGGGCGGGATTAGTCACAGACCGACGCGCTCCTTTGTGTGTTTAGAGTCCAGGATCCTTTCATATTGAAATGGTTCTGCTGATCGTTTCAGAGGTGTCAGTGGGATGATTTTAAAGCCTCTGGGCGATGCTGTCGATGCCGGGTGGGGAGCGTGGGGGTGGGGTGGGGGGTGGATGGCTGTCAAACCCCGGCTGCCCCTGTCAGCTTCCATATCGTCCCGAGGCCATCGCCGATCCTTGTGCATATGTTCTGATCGTGTTTAATCAGCTGTGACACACCCATGCACACAAACACACACACACATGCACACACACACACCCATGCACACGCACTCACACACACACACACACACACACACACACACACACCTCTCTCTCCTTCATCAGAGCCAAGTCTTCTCCATGCATTTATGCATTGCTCTGACCCTTCCTGTCACCATCACCCATATGGCCCTTGTGACAGCACAGCCAACCCCCCTAACCTAAGACACACAAGTTTTACAATTCAAGCAGTCCTGGCATACGACTGCTAGTATCACCACATCGGCAAGATTCATTTTCATTCTCTTTTAATTACGTATTCATGAGAATGGACATCTGTGCAGAAAGGTGAAGGAAGGGGGTTGAGGGCAGAGAAGGGTTGAGAAGCACACAGCGGGAGTGGTGACGCTATAACCGGCCTTCATTTCAGTTATTTCAGTTATATATCATACTTTAGTTATTCATGTGCAGTTGGTTTATGAAAACACTCAAGCAAACTCACAATGGTCCCTCAGATCCACACACACACGCACACACACACACACACACACACACACACACACACGCATGGGCCCACTTACGCACACGTGCACAGCGCTCCCCCACACACACAGCTGGTCTTCTGATGGTCCGATCGATCGGCGCGATTGATGCGTGGCAGAAAGCGGTTAGTCAGCATATGCAGAAGGTTCTCGGGGCCGGCGAAACGCGGCGTAATTGAAAATGTGAACCCCCCCGACCCCGGCCGTGGCGTCTGAGGGGGGCGGAGCGGAGCGGGGCGGTCTCTCGCGGGAGGAACGGAGTGATTAACGAGCCGTCCCGTCCAGCGTTCCGCCCGGAGTGCCCCGCCCGGCGCCGCGGCGTGAGAGGGGATGTTCCGCCTGATGGATTCATTTCTCCTGCGCGCTTCTGCCACGGTGACTCTCACTGTAGCTCAAGGGCGGCCCGTTCCCTCTCCCGCATCAGCGCCCCCTCCACCCACACGCACACACACACGCACACACACACACACACACACACACACCCCTCCACCCCGCGGCCCGTCTGGGCGCTGGGCCGAGACCCGCGCTGGCTTTCCGTCCGTCTGTCGCAGGTGACTGCGGCTGAATTATGAATGAGCTGTGTGAGCGCTGGGATTGGTGGGGGTCGCGGAGTAGGATCGGCGATCAGTCAGTGGTACGGGCCGATACTCGCACGCACGAACTTCAGGGCCGGTGAATAAATCCCATACACACGCTCAGGCAAATATGATAAGTAGTTGAGCTGCGAGTTATTTCATTGAGTTGATCATGTGGTGCGGCGATAATCCGGCTTTCCAATGAGAAAGCAGTCTGGTGTCAGGAAGTATGTGAACACTCCGCAGGGGGAGTTGTGTGTATGTGTGTGTGTGTGTGCGTGAAGGTGAATTTGTGTTTTTATATGAAGTATGTGTCTATACATGTATTGTGTAGTTATGTGTGTGTGCATTGTGTGTATGTAGTGTATTTAAAGGGTGTATAGATGTGTAAACTGTGTGTGTGTATGTCTAAAATGTGTGTGTATATTTGTCTACTGTATGCGTACCGTGGATGTGTGTGTATATCTTTACTGTGCGTGTGTGTGTTTGTGTTTACTGTGCGTGTGTGTGTTTGTGTTGTGTTCTGTATGTGTGCAGTGGATGTGTGTATATCTACACTGTGTATGTGTGTGTGTATTTGTACAGTGGATGTGTGTGTGTATATCTACACAGTACGTGTGTGTATATCTACACAGTACATGTGTGTATATCTACACAGTACATGTGTGTATATCTACACTGTGTGTGTGTGTGTGTGTGTGTGTACAGTGGATGTGTGTGTGTATATCTACACAGTACATGTGTGTATATCTACACTGTGTGTGTGTGTGTGTACAGTGGATGTGTGTGTGTATATCTACACAGTACATGTGTGTATATCTACACTGTGTGTGTGTGTGTGTGTGTGTGTATGCGCGTGTGTGTGTGTGTGTATATATCTACACAGTACATGTGTGTGTGTGTGTGTATATCTACACAGTACATGTGTGTGTGTGTGTGTGTGTGTGTGTGTGTATAGAGAGTGCGTGTGTGTGTGTGTGTATGTGTACAGTGGATGTGTGTGTGTGTGTGTGTATGTGTGTGTGTGTGTGTGTGTATTGTATGTGTACAGTGGATGTGTGTGTGTGTGCGCGTGTGTGTGTGTGTGTGTGTGTGTGTGTGTGCGTGTGGATGTGTGTGTGTATATGTACAGTGGATGTGTGTGTGTGTGTGTGTGTGTGCGTGTGTGTGTGTGTGTGTGTGTGCGTGTGCGTGCGTGCGTGCGTGTGCGTGTGTGTGTGTGTGTGTGTGTGTGTGTGTATGTGTGTGTATGTGTGTGTATGTGTGTGTGTGTGTGTGTACAGTGTGTAGCAGCGTTCTCACTGGAGCTGTGTCTCTCAGCTGGATGTACTGGACGGACTGGGAGGAGGACCCCAGCGAGAGCAAGCGGGGGAGGATCGAGCGGGCCTGGATGGACGGCTCCAACCGGAACGTCTTCCTCACCTCCAAGACCATCCTGTGGCCCAACGGGCTGAGTCTGGACATCCCGCAGGGCGTGCTGTACTGGGTGGACGCGTACTACGACCGCATCGAGATGGTGTACATCAACAGCACCGAGCGCAAGGTGCCGCTTTCTAAAGGACCCGAGATCGGCCTTTTTTCCCCTCTCTCTGTGATAATTACATTATGTTCCTGTTGCCAAGCTCAGAATTGTGAGAACAGTAGATGTTGCTTGTGGGATTACATCAATGATGGTGATGATTACCGGTCTCCTCATTAACACACACACACACACACAAACGCATGCACAAACACACACACACACATGCACACGCACACATACATACATGGACACACAAATATACTTTGCACACACGCATATATATCAAAGTTAAACCTGTCAGGGAAGTCAGTCTTCTTTCAGTAATTTACCTGAAATGAGTAAAGTACTGTTTACACACAAAATGCATGTGATGTACTTCAGTGAACTACAGTACTGCATGTACTATGAGGTCATGGTCTCTGTGTGTATTCCCAGTTAATTTTTACCTCGTGTGTTGTCTCACTCAATGGCAGACTGTGTACGAGGGCCAGGAGCTGAACCATGCCTTCGGCCTGTGCCACTACAAGCACTTCCTGTTCTGGAACGAGTACCGCAGCGGCAACATCTACAAACTGGACCAGGTCACCAAGACCGTGACCCTGCTGCGCAACGAGCGACCGCCCATCTTCGAGATCCGCATGTACGACGCCGTGCAGCAAGAAGGTACCTCTCTCTCTCTCTCTCTCTCTCTCTCTCTCTCTCTCTCTCTGTCTCCCTCTCTCTCTCTCTCTGTCTCTCTCTGTCTCTCTCTCGCTCCCTCTCTGTCTCCTACTCTCTCTGTCTCTCGCTCTCGCTCTCTCTCTCTCTCTCTCTCTCTCTCTCTCTGTCTCCCTCTCTCTCTCTCTCTCTCTCTCTCTCTCTGTCTCCCTCTCTCTCTCTCTCTGTCTCTCTCTGTCTCTCTCTCGCTCCCTCTCTGTCTCCTACTCTCTCTGTCTCTCGCTCTCGCTCTCTCTCTATCTCTCTCTCTCTATCCTCTTGTGCTTCTCTTGCTTCTCCCTCTCGGTTTCTCCCTCCTGCTCACTTTTCCTTTCTCATTAATTTGGGTTGCATTTATTTAGCAAAGATTTTCAATATGAAAAACTAATCTCAGCATCTGAATTCGACCAGATCTTAAATAAGCATTACTTACATTAATAATGGTTTCCTACCTAGAACCAGCAGAAGTAGGTCTATGGAGCAAATGTTTAGTTTTTTCAATCACAGATTTTTCCTATAAATGTGTCACACTTTCCTGCTTACTGAAGAGTGCAGAATCCTTACATATCTGTAATCCTTCCTGAAGCACAAAACCTTTCCTACATTCCTTCTGTACCGTGAATGATTTGACCGTGTGTGTGCGTGTGCGTGTGCGTGTGCGTGTGCGTGTGCGTGTGCGTGTGCGTGTGCGTGTCTGTGTCTGTGTCTGTGTCTGTGTCTGTGTCTGTGTCTGTGTCTGTGTCTGTGTCTGTGTGTGTGTGTGTGTGTGTGTGTGTGTGTGCTTCCAGGGACCAACGTGTGTAACGTGAATAACGGCGGCTGCAGCAGCCTGTGTCTGGCCATCCCCGGAGGCCGGCAGTGCGCCTGCGCAGAAGACCAGCTGCTGGACGCAGACGCAGTCAGCTGCAAAGGTCAGCCGCGGGGTCGTGGTTCTTCTTCATTCCCCTGGCTGTTCGTGTTGTATGAACACCCTTCTGCTGTTCGGCCGGTAATCTGTCCCTCTCTCCCCACCCCACAGCCAACCCCTCCTACATCCCGCCCCCCCAGTGCCAGCCCGGGGAGTTTGCCTGTAAGAACAACCGCTGCATCCAGGACCGCTGGAAGTGTGACGGAGACAACGACTGTCTGGACAACAGCGACGAGGCGCCCGAGCTCTGCCGTGAGTGGCCGGGCTCAGCTGGGCGGGATGGGGCGGGGTCTAGCCGGGCGGGGTCTAGCCGGGCGGGATGGGGTGGGGTCTAGCCGGGCGGGATGGGGCGGGGTCTAGCCGGGCGGGGTCTAGCCGGGCGGGATGGGGTGGGGTCTAGCCGGGCGGGGTCTAGCCGGGCGGGATGGGGCGGGGTCTAGCCGGGCGGGGTCTAGCCGGGCAGGATGGGGCGGGGTCTAGCCGGGCGGGGTCTAGCCGGGCGGGATGGGGCGGGGTCTAGCCGGGCGGGGTCTAGCCGGGCGGGATGGGGCGGGGTCTAGCCGGGCGGGGTCTAGCGGGCGGGGTCTAGCCGGGCGGGGCGGGGCAGGGCAGGGCAGGGCCCAGCAGGGCGGGCGGGGCAGGGCAGGGCGGGGCCCAGCAGGGCGGGGCAGGGCAGCTGACCGCTGCCCTTCACTCCCCCACATGCATAGGGTCATTGGCAGCGTGTCATAACTTTCTGTATTAAATAATCATTATGTTCTACAGCTTGTTTTGTTTTGTTTTATTTTTTTACAGCCAGGTAGTTTGAGCTGGAAAATCTGTCAAAGAATTAACTTGTAAGCTGTATGATGCCCCTCTGGCAAAAGCCTAAAATGTAATCGCTCCTGTTGTTCAAAATACTTTTGAAAGTTCCTTTGGCGGAATGGCTAAATTGTAAATTGATAAAATCTGTGATGGCCAGACAGTCTAAGCAATATAGTCTAACAGCCAGGTAATCTGATTGCGCTGCGTTTTATAACGGCAAGGCAATCTGAGCTGTTGCATTTGACGGCCAGACAGTCTCGGCAATACAATATGTAGCAATCAGCCGATCTGACAAACATGGTCTGTAACAGCCGGGGAGTTTGAACAAAGCGGTGTGTTTTGGCGGACCGGGTATGTGAAAGTGAAAGCACGTCCGAAACAGCTCCGTTCCTCTGAGTCACTGTCCGTCCCCCCTGCAGACCAGCACACCTGCCCCACGGACCGCTTCAAGTGCCAGAACAACCGCTGCATCCCGCTGCGCTGGCTCTGCGACGGAGACAGCGACTGCGGAAACGAAGAAGACGAGGACGAGTCCAACACCACCTGCTCAGGTACGCCCCCTACGGGCAGGCCGGCGCACTGCGCCACGCTTACCGCTCTCCAGAAGGAGCTATGCGGAGATGCTTACTCCTGTATGCTTTAAGTATGAAGTTACACGGTTTTAAAGTAGCGGGAATGGTCCAAAACTATACTGTAAATCCAAAACGGCAAACCACAAACGTAGCCCTCGTACTGTCTGCTCCCACATCACCCTCGTTTGGACCGTAGACAGGGCTGGTTAATGTCTTGACCCCTACCTGAGCCTTCATCCAAACACTTTAGATGTCGATAACAATACCATAGCCCATAATAAGTGTGCGAGTTTCCGTTTTTTCATATTTCTCCCCTTTAAGAGAATGGCCTGGTAGAGAGAACAGGATTGCTTTCTGGGCTATTACATTCGGCTGAAATTGGAAGTAGATTTTTAGGGTAGGAGAACTGGCAGCTGTTCAACATTGGGTAGAGGCGCGACGCTTGGGGCTGGCGTTCAGAGTGAGGAGCTTGTGATTGCATGGTAATGTGGTTTCAGATTTGTGCTAATGTGGGGCAGAATGACAGAGGCCCTTACTCTCCCTGTCCCCTCTTCCAGCGCGGACGTGCCCGCCCAACCAGTTCTCCTGCGCCAGCGGACGCTGCATCCCCATCTCCTGGACCTGCGACCTCGACGACGACTGTGGAGACCGATCTGACGAGCCCGCCTCCTGTGGTGCGCCCGTCGCCCCTCCACCCTCCCATAGGCTCCCCCCAAATCTCCCCCCACAACCAGAGGAAGAGATCTGACTTCTCATGTTCCGCTCATCCCTGTGGTTCTATTTTTATTTTCATATTAATGCCACCTGCATCTCTGATTGGCCCTAATTTTCCACCTGACACTCCTGAGCCAATCATAGTATACTTGTGTTTGCCGTGCTCATTGGGATCAGTTTCTAATGCCCTGGTATAGTATAATGTGCAGTAATGTCCCAAGCCTGGTCACATGCACATGATTACACCCACATCTATGGCATTCTTCTGTGCTTTAGTATTAGCTGCCATTTGACCTGTACATAGAGAAAATGGAGTCCTGCTTGTTTTTTTAGTAGCTTGTTACTTGGCGGATGTCGCATAACAAAGTCTCATTTGCCCCTCCAGCCTACCCCACCTGCTTCCCTCTCACCCAGTTCACCTGCGACAACGGCCGCTGCATCAACATCAACTGGCGCTGTGACAACGGTGAGTCCCCCCCCCACCCCTCCTGCCCCGGCCCTGCCTGCTCCTGCCCTCTGCGTGTTGCTCTCCTCCTCTCCTCTCCTCTCCTTCCTTCCTTTCTCGCACTCACTCTGCAAAAAATAAATACACTAAGCAATCACAAGAGCCCCTTCCTCATCAGTGAAATAAATGATTTATCTCATCGCATGAGCTGAATGATTCATTCATTCCTTATATTTAATTAATGAGCCCATCCAGTTCAGTGTTCTGTGCGCTGCTGGGCACGCTTATCGTGATTGGCACAGATACGGCACCTGATGCTTCTGCCCTAGCGGAAACGCGCCCACATTTAGCCAGAAACCAATCACTCACTGACCTGACAGCTCTAGCTTTTACACTCCAGGGATGAGTCTGAAAGTGTGCTGGGTCAACCTGGAAAAGGGCTTGAATGCAAGCACTCAAGAACAGTGAATGCACACTGAGATGATTTTGTTGGCATGGATACTTTGATGATGGCTTATATTTCCCTAATGCTTATTCCCCCCTTATCTCTGAGCTTTAATAATGGCCTCGGTTTGTATGTAGTGCCCACCAGCACCCACACATTATAAATGCACCAAATTATTTCTTATCGATCTCATGGAGAGAAGCTTTTAAATGCCCTCGGTGGAGCCGCTAAATTAATGATTCGGCTGGTTAGATGGGTATAGTTTCATAATTCCCATCCCTTATCTGATTGGCTCATGTTCACTGGGGAGGGGGGCTGATATGGTGCATTACGGGGCATGTGTAATTGGCTCGGCCTTAAAATCCTCATCTGTGAGTGCAGAATGACCTCTCTTTTCCCCCGGAGCCTCGTGCTTCAGGGCTTTGAGGTTACCTAAACATCGCACTGCTCCGAGTGCAACAGCTTGCACTTGTACAGCCGTGGATGATGATGTCATCTAAGCCTTAGCACTCAAGAAATGTTCTATGTGTCTTAAAAAAACACTCAGTTTCATAACACTGGTAAGTTCTTTCCCGAGTGCAGACAGGAAGGGAGATGTCCCAGTGACCCGAGATTGAGATTTTTGGGACAAACGGCTCTTTCAGGGTGAGAGAAGGGGGGGCGGCTTCAAAGTTCAGTCACAAGTTTAACACTGGTCAGGCTCACAAAGATCATAATTCATACAGAGAATGGCCACACTGCTGTTTGTCTCTGTGAAATTAGATTTCTTCCTCTCAGCAATTAACCGAGTAAACGCCACATTTAAAATATGTACATGCTGTTGTGATCGACTGATAGAGACCAATTGACCTACCCTTTCAATGGAAAAGTCGAGAAATATAGACTCACCAATGGCTATTCTGACCATTATTGGCTGAGATGTTTGGTTGAAAAATGGCGGAGGAAGCCATTTAGATGTTGTAATTGCTGACTGAGGGTAGTGTCGAGTGGAAGAAGTCTCAAGTCCCAGGGACTCCAGCGTTCTGGCTACCCTTGGCAGGAACCCGCTCTCTGGTACTCTTTCTCTGTCCGTTCCGCCACGCTTGCTCCTGCCACTCTGTCTCCCCGCCCGCCCCGGCTGTCTCTGTGCTGTTTGTTCCATGTCTTGTTTTGTGACGTGTGCCCACTTCCCCTGTCTCTCGTTGATTCTGTGTTTCAGAAAAGGATTGTGGGGACGGCTCTGATGAAATGAATTGCCCGAACCCGACCGGTTAGTGCATAGATCTACATGCACCATCCTGCTACAGTTACGCTGTGGGCAGGGTCGTAGGGGCCAGGAGAGGGGCAGGGGCTAAGGGGCAGGTTAAGAGGAGGGGGTAAAATGTGTCTGGCTGCTTCACTTCAAATGGCAGCTTTTAGCTTTCAGCTTCTCGGTATCCATTTACTTTTCACTCAGCTTTAATTTGGCCTCCATGCCCGTCCCTCAAATTATGCAAGAAGTTTTTTATGCTGGAGTTACCCCGTAGGTTTTGTTTTTGAAGCGGTGCCCGCAAAAGGAATAACAAAGACCGCTTTAAAGTAAGAAAATTAAACATTACAGTCTACTGTGTGTTATAAACACAAAGATATGCGGTTCTCTTTCATCTTAGTGGATGTAATATCTCTAACTACAGAAAAGGGCTGCTGACTCCAGAACCACTTAATCGCCGTCAATGGCAGCTTTTGCATACGGCGGCTGGGGCCCATCGGGGGCCATTAGTCATCGTTCTGAAAGCCCTACGTTTCTGATTGGATTCCAGGGTGCCTCTGTACCATGAACAATGAGGCTACATCAGAAAGACCTCAGTTCTCCTCCTTAGTGGCATAATCTACTGCAGCCCGTCTCAATGTATCAGCCCCGGGTACATTATCATGGTGCATGGGGAGATCTATGCAGTTTCTGTGATTTTTTTATTTATTTCTCTCAATCTCTCTATATCTCTCTACTCAGTGTTAAATGTATTGTCTGTTCCTTGCTCAATGTACTGTGTTCAATCTCCTTTAAAAAAAATGCATCCGTCTCTTACGATTGAGGTCTAACGGACTAGATCCGCGGCATTGCTCACGGATTCACTCCATATCCCATTCCTGGCGATGCAAACAGACAGGTTTGAAATGTAATTACGGTGGCTGGAAATGCATCTCCTCCAAAGGGATGTTTTTTTCCACGTGGCGGGAGATGCATCCACAGTGCGTGATTGCTGCATGATAGATGGCCCACATGACTGCCTGTAAAACCAGCAGACTTTACAACGGGGCAGCGCTTGAAGCATCTCCGTGTTCGCACTGTTGAAGTGACAGTTCAGATTTACGGTCAATCCGTATGAATCTGTTCGCGCCTCCTGGTATTCCTCTGGTGCGGATCATCTCGGTAAACTATCCAGAAGATATCAACATCAGTGATATCGGTGTCTACACAGATGCAAACTAAAATGACCCAGCTGAATGTAACTGCGACCCTTTTGACCTTCAGTTTATCTACTGCACGTCTCCAATCTCCAGGCTTCTCAGGGCTGTTGGCTAGCAGTTGCCCGTGGCCTTCTTGTGTCCGCTCCGGTTATGTAGACCAGCTGCGTGTGTTCAGAAGTTGATGAAAATTAACAATTTGAAAGTGTCCAGTCCTGGGAAGGCCAGTGTATGGGGAGGCAGCTAAAAACTATTTGTAGTATACTGCTGAGAGTGAGATTCATGGAGCAAATGGATCCAGTCAAGAACCGAAGGCTCCACCAAAGTGAGGCTTTGAATATCTGTTCATAAACGGCCATGTTTGTTTGTCAATTGAATATTTTCGTTCCGATGGCTGCATCCTTCCCCATGTACCTGGTGGGAAAATATTTGGCTCAATAACAGAGAGCAGTTTAGCCCCCAAAGTTTTCAGTTCAAAGCAATCTCTTTTAGCTTTGAGAGAACTTAAAAAAAAAACCAAAAAAAAAAAAAAAACCGGCACATCTATTTCTTTATTACATTAATATTCGTATTCGATCATCTGTTATCAGAGACAAACATAGTTGGACCTCAGTTATTTAGATCTATCTGATGAGCTTCAAACTCCAATTCCCATCAGCCCCTTTTGCAAAAAAGAAAAAAAAAAGAAAAAAGAAAAAAAGCTGTGGCCATTTTGGCGGCTAGATGTCAGTACTGCACCCCCAGGGCTGTGGTGGCTGAGGAAGTTTGGGACGTGTGCAGTGGTGAGCAGGCGTGTGACGGTGAGTGTGTTGCAGATAACGACTGCGGGGACAACAGCGATGAGGCGGGCTGCAGCCACTCCTGCTCCAGCGCGCAGTTCAAGTGCAACAGCGGCCGCTGCATCCCGGAATACTGGACCTGCGACGGCGACAACGACTGCGGCGACTTCAGTGACGAAACCCACGCCAACTGCACCAATCAGGGTGAGTCCGCCCCTCGCACTCTTCTTACGGGTCGCTGTCCAATCAGTGCGAGGCGCCCCGTGGTCATAGTCTGCTGTCCTCGTCTCTGCTGTTGATTCTGATCTCTTTGGAGTGAAACCATTTCGTTTTTTTTCTTAAATAATTATCAGTTTGTGACTTTTGTTTACCGGTAAGCAGCACAGACTAATTGGAGTCCAAGGTTCAATTTAGCAGTCGATAGCAATGGATTTTCTGACACCATATTCACCGAACACACCATTTTGGTTTAGCTACCTTTTTACTTTCTGAAATCTATGAGTCTAAAGCTCCACTCATATTGAAAGTGACATATTGAAAGTTTTATTTACTCTGTTAATGAATGTCATTTGCTAGATTCTTCTTCTTTACATTTAATGGTGAGTAGAAAGTGGTGCTTAGCTGAAGTTACTTGGAATAGATCACATGCACTGCATTTAGACATACACTGCATAGCTATTGTGCGTTCGGGAATGCTTTTCTCATCCAGTACCATTCTAGAACTCTAAGTAGAGAGTATTTTTAGAAGTATGGTGTTTAAAGCTTTGCACTGAAAATAACCATCACTTTACTCCAGACTGACTGTGGCTAATTGATAGCTTTTGACTCCATACAAGTTTGCGGTTCCTCCTCACGGCAGTGTGGCACATAGTAATGACTTAATTGTTGTTATAACATACAGTGCCTTATCCGCACCCTCAATCTTGCCTTATTAATTCACAACAGATCGTTGTCTGCTTCATAATTAAAAGGATCGCGGAAAAAGGGCCTGGCAGTTGACAAGCACAGTACCTGTCTGTGTTCCTTGGTGTGTTGTTTACTTCACAGCAAATTCCGCTCGACCTCACCTGGGGGCTGTGCTCCTGTGGTCTCTTGTGTGCCCCTGCTAATCTTTGGGCTGTGTAGATTTTCTGTGCTACCTTACTTTATATGAAACACACGCACACTCACAAGGCATGAGCCATACAACTACAAGCTTGTTAGTAGTATACTAACTTTCTGTCTACACTTAATGCCTACGCTTATCGACACTGAATACAGGGCAGTGAAAAACGTCAGTGTTGAAAGCTCATTTCAAGTTTCAAACAACTCCATACACAGGATAGAAAAAAGCATATTGCAGTGATTTATTGAAGTGCTTTTCAAAAATGAAATTCAGACACCCTTCATTAAAATATAGAGGTTTATAATATTGTATATATAATTCAAAACATTCTATTTAAAACATCTATTTTTTGATTGATGTCAGTGAATAAATATGGAGGAAAATATGAGTACCTAAAGATAGTGAAGAAATCTGTAAGCTAATGCAAGCCATTTAGATGGAGAGAGAATGGTGGATTAAATTGTTTATTTATTATTCATATGTTCAGCTGGAGGTGTACAGAACAATCGCCAGATTTCTGTGATTGAACAACCCAGATGGTTGTGCTTGCACCTGGGAATCAGGCCTGCAACCTTACGATTAAAAGCCCAGTGCCCAGTCCCTTAACCACTGTACACTGCTCCTCAGACCCACCCTGGAGTGTATATCCAGTGCCATTGAATACAGGGGTTTAAAGTATAGGGTGAACGTGTATATGTCAAGAGAATGCTCATAAACCCAAATAGCTTGTAAGCACACAGTTGATAAAAATAGTTTTCATGATTGTTTTGGTTGTTCCAGCAGACAGTGGGTTGTTTTTGGTTTGACATGATTGTTCCAGTAGACAAAACATTTTGAAACTGAACAATGCTGACTCCAGTTAATCAAAGACCAATGTAATCAGTTGTTGGTTTGAATAATATTTGCAAAAGTGTTAAAACGACACACTCACAGAGCACTTTATTAGGAACCTTTTTACTTTATTACACCTACTTATTCACGCAATTATCCAATCAGCCAATTGTCTGGCAGCAGTGCAATGCATACAATCATGTAGATATGGGTCAGGAGCTTCAGTTCATGTTCACATCAACCATCAGAATGGGGGAAAAATGTGATCTAAGTGACTTTGACCGTGGAATGATTGTTGGTGGCATACAGGGTGCTTTGAGTATCTCAGAAACTGCTGATCTCCTGGGATTTTCACACACACTAGTCTCTAGGCTTTGCAAAGAATGGTGCAAATAAAATAAAAAAAGTCCAGCGAGCAGCAGCTCTGCAGACAGAAATTCATTGTTAATGAGAGAGGTCAGAGGAGAATGGCCAGACTGGTCAAAGCTGACAGGAAGGTGACAGTAATGCAAATAACCACACATTACAACAGTGGTATGCAGAAGAGCATCTCTGAACACACAACGCATCATAAATCTAAGTGGATAGGCTACAGCAGTAGAAGTCTAAATAATAAGTAATAAATACCTAATAAAGTGTGTTATGACAACATATTCTGAGGTTGTAGTTTGCAGAAAATGAAAATCGTCTCCATGTAAACCTATGGAATAATCTCTTGTTTTTAATAATAATAATTTTAATTTTCAATATAACTGATAATAACTTATGAAGTTTAAAATTGATTAGGTGGTGAATAGACGAAAGTGATGAACTCCGCATTTGTTGATGGTGAGGTGTGATATCAATATGTGGTCTATATGAGTCTCTACATCCCCTGCAGGGTGTTACATTATGGGCTGTTTACCCAGCACAGTACAAAGCAGCAACGTCACACCTGTGGCTGAGATGGGGGGTTTGGGGGCCAGGCGAAAAGGCCTTGCTAATGAGAGAGGTCAGGAGAATGGCCAGAATGGTTCAAGCAGGAAGGCCGCAGTAACTCGAATAACAGTGGTATCAAGAAGAGCATATCTGAACATACAACACGATGAACCTTGAAGTGGTTGAGCTACAGTAGCAAAGTCTAAAAAATAATTATAATAAACATTAAGTTATTTATTAGACTTATTTTGGTCACTGAGTGTATATGGGCTGTTGTGTATTCCTACATACAGAATTAAAGCAGATGTACTCTATGCATCGGCATAGTATCAATATGTATTACAGTAACACTCTAACTCTTGCTCTATCTACTTCTGTTTCTTAGTATCTTGGCCCTGCCTCTCCTCTCTTGCTCTTTCCCTTCCATTCTCATTCTCTCTCCTCTCTCACACTGCTGTCCCTGTGGGGATTGAGAGACCTTCAAGTTATTGCAATGTAGGCAAGGCTATACAGAGAAGGTTCTAGAAGTAGAGGTTGTTCCTACTTCTGCCCATCTGATCAGGCTCAGTTTTTCAGTAGGTTCCAGTTTTAATATTACATTTCCTCATAATTAAACGGATATGTGCTATCAGTAATTAATTGGACAGAATGTCATATCCGTTTTCCTCAGCCTCACTGCTCGCTCATCCTGTTCTTCAGCATGGATGGTCCCGACTGTCTGGGATCAAACCCGGACTGTCGCTGCCGACGGTTACCGGCAGCCCCTTGGAGTGATGCGTAATTGGGACATGAGTGACTCAGCGCTGTCTAGCACCCCCGCTGGTCAATCAAGCCCCCACAATCTGTTTGCTTAAGCTTAAGTTGATTCCTTTCAGTGCACATCTTTGCAAACTTGGCTTGTAGTATTAGAATAAGCAGCTGGTATAAATGTGGTTCGGAGGAGGGTGCACACTTGTCGACGGTCCCACATTGGCTGCAGAGTTTGCAGTATGAGCGTGGCTGTATAAGATTGGGCTTATTAAAAAATTAGAAATACCTTCGTAATGGAATCAAAATTTGGAGGAAAGAAACAAATAGTAATAGTCTCATAGGCTAACATGGCCGCATTCCTTGGCCTGGTACAGAATATATTAGTTACCTCCTCTATCCTGGCCCCCTTGGGCCTGAGACAAAATGTCCCAGTTGCCCCCTCCTATCTGCGGCCCTGCATGCTGTTGCTGTCACCTGCTTTTCCACTGGGGACAATGACTCTAGCTACAAACTGTCAGTCAATGCACACATGCTTCCTTGGGGGACCAACACCGCAGTTATTGGCTAGATTTCTTATACAAAAAGTAATCTTAGTGATATTGTTATAGCTGTGGCCCAGTTTTGTCAGTATTATTGAAACTTGAATGCATTTTTGATGATTTTATCATTTCATAATCCTCAATATAGTTACCGCTGCTGGTGGCAAAGGGCGTTCTAACTCCTTGACCTAAAGATCCGAGCTTCTCACAGTAACCAGCAGAAGCCTTCCATTAGATCAGCCTGGCGGTTATTCACTCATCTGAATGGGAACGATGTTTTAATCTGTCCAGTCATAACCGTAGCGTTGCTCTTTGTGGAAACGGGCGTGTGTGTGAATGTCTGTCGCTCCCCCCCCCCCCCCAGCCACGCGCCCGCCCGGCGGCTGCCACATCGACGAGTTCCAGTGCCGCATGGACGGGCTGTGCATCCCCATGCGCTGGCGCTGCGACGGAGACACCGACTGCATGGACCTGAGCGACGAGAAGAACTGCGAGGGCGTCACGCACATGTGCGACCCCGCCGTCAAATTCGGCTGCAGGAACTCCGGTACGCTCCCCGCCCTTTACCGTAGAGAAACGTCCTGACGCGCGATGCTCGAGTGTTTAGCCCATCTATTCTATTTTCCGCTCTGAACTCTAGAAATGCTTTTATGACAGGACTTACAGGACAGACGAGCAGCATTTGATAGGCGTTTGAAAAGGCCCTTTAGCGCACGTTTTAGCATGTTAGATATAGCAGTATCTAGCGGTAATGAGAGGTTGGGAACTGGCTCCGCGCCGCATGGAGTCGGTGCGATGTAGCCTGACATAAAATGGCCGCCGCCTCCCCCCCCACAGCCCGCTGCATCAGCAAGGCCTGGGTGTGTGACGGAGACAGCGACTGCGAGGACAACTCTGACGAGGAGAACTGCGAGGCCCTCGTGTGCAAGCTGTCCCACCACGTCTGCGCCAACGACACCTCCATCTGCCTGCCCGCCGAGAAGCTGTGCGACGGCACGGACGACTGCCCCGACGGCTCGGACGAAAAGCTCTGCGGTACGGCCGTCTGCGCCTCACACGCTCCTTCAGGGCTTCGCCTCTTCAAGCCTGCTCCTGATCTCATTACATCAGTCCCATTGCAGCACGGAAAAATAAAGTGATTTGCAAGATGCGAATGCAAATGCTAACACAATTTCTAATATCTGACTGAGCCTACGACGGCATATCCCTAAAATCATACTGTGTAAAATGATATTGCCATATCAGGTTTAAACACTTTATCTACCACCTCTAATTAATTCAGTTTTCCCCCTGGGTTTTGTCTGTTACTTACTGGAATGAGTTCAGGTTTTCGAAATCTTTTAGTTGTTAACTTTGTTTTGGCTCATATTGAAGATTTCGTGTACATTCTGTGTTTTTGATTTGCCTGCCTCGCCCCACTCCCCCACCCCTAACAGATCTGTGCTCTCTGGAGAATGGTGGCTGCAGCCACAACTGCACAGTGGCCCCGGGCGAGGGCATCCTGTGCTCGTGCCCGCTGGGCATGGAGCTGGGCGCCGACAACAAGACCTGCCAGATCCAGAGCTTCTGCGCCAAGCACCTGAAGTGCAGCCAGCGCTGCGAGCAGGAGAAGAACCACGTCAAGTGCTCCTGCTACGAGGGCTGGGCCCTGGAGCCCGACATGGAGAACTGCAAGAGCCTGGGTGAGGGCGCGGCCGGGCGTGGGCGGAGGGGGGGGGCCGGGTGGGGGCGGAGGGGGTGGAGGGAGGGGAGGGGGGCGGGGGGCGGATGGAGGCGGAGGGGGTGGAGGGGGTGGCAGTGAGATGGGGAACAGCAGGAGAATGTGTTGTCATGACACCAGAAGCAGAAAAAGGGTGTCGGTACGCTACAAAAAGAGAAGACGCTATGGTCTAGCGAGAGCAGTGATTACTCAGCCTGTGTGCAGATAGTGCTATCTGTGGGAAAGAAGCAGCAAGCAGGAGATAAATGCTGTAGGATCTAGCTGTCGTCAGTGCTATTTGCATAACCATAGATATTCACAGTAGTCTTCTCGGTGGAAAAAAAAAAGTGTATCATGTATCATACCATCAAGAATGGGTGGAACTCAGAGGTGTTAAAGGCATGCTATGCCGAATGTAGGCCTTGATGTGGCCCTTTGTTTATATACTGTACGAAAAATGTCAACGCCCCCATTCTCAATGAGCTAAGAACCACGGTCTAATATGATTCGTAAAACATCTGCTTCAGTGGTCACTTTCCACACGTTACTTGTGTTTGTATTTAGCTAAGCGTTGTTACTGCTGATACTACCCACTGCTAACACCGGTGGATTCTGCTCTAGCCAGCCTGCCTGGAAGACAGCGTCATTATGTAACATAGGCACTCATGCTCACAAACACATCAATTCACTGTCGCTTTTATTCTTTATCAGACATCTCAAGCCTTCTGAAAGTCTGGGAGTCTAGGCAGGAGAGGAAATATACCGATAGAATCTCCTGAAAATAGCAGTACTGTGCAGTGGGACCCAGCTATCATGGCCTGCCAGCTGACAAAACTGAATTTAGTTAGCTAATAACGGCAGCTACTTACTGTAATGTTACCGAATGAGGAACAAAGAAGCTCATTCTCGTTGCAGGTGAAATGGAACGGCCTTTTGATTCTACATGAAAATGTCTTTGCTCTACCCTTTCATTTTTCTTAGATTTTTATGCTATAATTTTATATGCTGTGTTCAAGGTGAATTTCTGCCAAGGCCTGGACTCAGTCAACATTTTTCATTTGCTTTGAATCAATTAAGGGCAGGCTTAAAACAAACGCAAGCATGAAAACTTCTGCTCTTTAACCTCATATTCATATTTTTTCATTAAAAATTTAATCTGCTGGAGTACACAGCCAAAACGACAAACATTGTGCCTCTGTTCAAATGCCTACACTGCACTGAATATTTTATAATATACTTATTTTTATTTCAAATATAGAAACGGTATGTCTAAATGAAAGTAAGTCCAAATTCTAGCCAAAAATGAAAACGAATGCTTTCCCAGAGTTATTATTTGGGAAAATGAAGCACAAAGGCACACGCTGTAACCCTAACCATGTGTGCCGTATGGAAAGGTAGAGAGAAGTGGCATGTTGGAAACATAATTCTGTCCGTCTCCCTGTAATTGCCCATGAGCCTCTCTGTCTGCCTGCCAGCTCATTCATCACCGTGCCTGCTGGTCGCAGATAGCGCCCCACCTAGCTGCACGCTCCTCATTATTCAGCAAGAAAAGGGGCCTGAAACTGCCCTCTGCTCTGTCTCCCGAGCACCCTCACAATAACGTGCTGCTTTTTCAATTTACATCTTGTGGTTTAGAGGTTACAGTAGGTGGCACTTTCTGAAGCGCGGGTGCACCTTTTCAAGTCCATCGCTCCCATCAAAGGTAACTTTGTTTGGGCGGACTGTTCTGCTTTTTAATCGCAATCAGTTAAGCACTTAGCACTAATTAGGATACTTTGAATGTTAAGATATTTTAAGAACTGGGGATATTGCGTAGTACTGTACCTTGCAGTTAACACTTACAGTAATTGCACGATTTTCTCTTTTACTGTAAAAACTATTTAAACGGAAGCCTGTGGAACAGTAAAATTACCGAGTAGGCACCAAGTAATTGTGATTTATAAATTCTTGGTATGGCTAATCAAACTCCTTCCCCGTGTTGTCATGGTGACATGATTATCTAATGGTGGTGCACTCGTTATCAGCTGAGGGTGGTGCTTATGCCAGACCTCGATTCTGAAAGTGCCTTTCTGCCAACATTGTGTAGTTAAAGGCATCAGTGACTTACTACTGCCATGCACCAGTTTATAGCCATCACAAATTCTGTACAGAAACGAGAGCAAGCTCCTGTGTTCATTCCATTCTTTATCCTACTGGTGGTTCTGGCACCATATATTATATGATATTATATTTTATGATATTATATAGAATATTCTGAATATAATATAATATAGTAATGACCAAGGAAAGAACATCCATTACAAGTGTATTTTCTGAGGGTATTTATTTATTTATTATTTATTTATATTCGTAAGCAGTGAATGTCTACCCCTGGTTTCCTGACATTTCCCAACATCTTCCCCTCAGATCCGTTCAAGCCCTTCATCATCTTCTCCAACCGGCACGAGATCCGCCGCATCGACCTGTACAAGGGCGAGTTCAGTGTCCTGGTGCCCGGCCTCCGCAACACCATCGCCCTGGACTTTCACCTCAACCAGAGCTCCCTCTACTGGACCGATGTCGTGGAGGACAAGATCTACCGCGGCAAGCTGTCAGAGAACGGCGGTGAGCTTGAGCGAAAACGTGGCCCGTTCCACAAAAAGAGCGCAAGACGAGTTTCACGATGCTGCCTGCTGCATAATTATTAACGTCTTGGAAACGGAAATGAAAGCCAAGATGCCGAACTACAGCATGTAGTTGCAGTAACATGGCCCTGTGTGAGTTTAGCTGCTCACTGTAATATAGATTCAAATTAATTAAGTTTAGCAAATCCCTTCACATAATTTATCGAATGAAAGGTTTTCTGGTCTTGGGACATTGTGGCAAGTCTGGTTAAAAGTTCTGTGATACTGTAAGTGCTTGCACTGCTTGTTAGAGTTCAGCAATCTGGTTGCTCAAACAAAAATGGCACTTCAAATGTTTGTGTTGTGTTTGGTTTTGTTTTGGTTAGTCTGTACACTGTGGGCTGTAAGTGCCAGTCAGTAGGCTGGGTCATTGCTGTGCTCTTTTTGAACACAAACAGATTTTTCAGCTAATGAGGGCTGTTCTGTAACTGCGGGCTCTGTCTCATACTCTGCAGGCTCTCCTCCCTAGTTAGCATGATTGCAGGCTGAGCTGGACTTCAGCTGAGGCAATGTGCTGCAGAGAGGGGATTTTTGACCTTTTTATAATCCTGAAAAGGACAGACAGAGAAACCAGGGGCAAAGCATTCCGTAGTTCTATCAAATGTCATTTCATTGCACATAATGTTCGGAATTAAAAAACATTTCATGGGCATACAGCTGCTTTTGTGTCCATATTTGTATGCATTTGGATATCATGCATACTTAAGTGACTATACAGAACTATGCCATAAATGTGTTAATTAACCGGCATATTATGATATTGGCAGTTTTGCCAGGGTGTCGATATGTCATTATGTGTAATGTGTAAATGGAGAATTAACAATATATGACACCTCTTTAATCCAGTTTCGAGCTCCCTCCCTACCCCCTTGAGTACAGTATGTGAACTCCCTAGTTACAAAGCCCTGCAATTAGAGCTACTGTTCCCAGCCCCCGCAGACCTGAATTAAACACCATGTCTAGCGACGTATAGCTTCCTTGTCCCAACTGCTTCCTGCTTCAGGATTTTAATGGTATGATGTTAGGTAAGCTCAATGTTGACATTCAATTCGACTAACGGCTACCAGGAGAGCCCAGCAAACACAGTCTTGGGTGGTGATGAGCAACAGTAAACAGAGCTCCTCTCCCTCATTACGGTAAGGAAGCATAATGATCATGTGTGATCCTCTCTGGCGATAATAGCTGGTTGCAGGCGATTAGATGATTCACTTTGATTAGGGGACCGAGGGATGGGAAAATAGAAGGGCGGAAAAGAGGGGTTTGCTCTTTTCTTTTCTTTTTTTTTTCTTTACTGGAGAAACTGGATTTTGAGTATTATAGCCAACCAAAACAGCCGCCGGGGGAGGGCCTCCTTCTGTTTGCGAGAGCCAGAGGATGGCATGTCGGAGCAGGCAGGGCGACACTGTGTACACTGTCAAATCTGTACTGTCGCGGCACCAAATGGTTCATCTTCACCAACAGTTGATGGCAAGCGTACTATACAGTATCGACGGTTGGGTGATGGTGATTAAAGGGCTTCCTGTGATACCTGTAGCCCTTTCAGATGGGGGAGATATGGACTGCTACTGCTTGGTTGTAAAACATTGCTGATTCTTTACTTCATTTCTTTAAAATGTGTTAATGTGCCATGTGAGGAATATGGGTGATTCAGAGATCAAATGTGCCACTAAACAGGAATTTCAAGTAGCTATCTTGATTATGCGCTTCATCACATCTGCATGTGCTGTAATGGCACAGCTAAGCAAAAACGATCAAATAAATGGGCTACAACTGATCCACTTAGCGCAAGGACAGAAGGAATAAAAGTCAGTCGCACAGGTGAATGCTAATGCTACTAACAATGTAGATGCATGTCCCAGGCATATCACAACATACACAATATTCATAACATGATATTGAGATAAAATGTAACATTTACATTCAAACAATATGCAGTACCTGCATGTTATGTATATAATGTATAATTATATTTATTCTATAATTCTATATAAACTGGTAAAATCAGTATGGCCACGTGTGCATTTTAAATTCCTGTCTGACGATATTACAATATGGAATGTATTCCTCAAAGAATATAGGAAGTCCTGTACCTAACTGGTATATTAAATGAATGTATGGAAATGAAATAACTGGTATGATGCCCTGTCCTAAGCTCTAGTTCACCCTTTTGGCCTGTGTCCCCACGCAGCTCTGACCAGCTTCGAGGTGGTTATCCAGTATGGGCTGGCCACCCCAGAGGGCCTGGCGGTAGACTGGATCGCTGGAAACATCTACTGGGTGGAGAGCAACCTGGACCAGATTGAGGTGGCCAAGCTTGACGGCACCATGCGCACCACCCTTCTGGCTGGGGAGGTGGAGCACCCTCGAGCCATTGCCCTTGACCCCCGGAAAGGGTAACCCCCTGTCTATTCCCTTTCAAAGTAGAAAGAGAGCGCTCATATTTTCAAAAGAGGACATTGTGGGCCCACAGGCTCTTCACTGTGCTATTTTCCGATAAAGAACATACGGTATTGCCGGTCCATAAGGTGCATCTAAAGGGAATATTTAGGTTTCAGTGATGAAGAGATGGAACATTCAGTTCAAGTGGTTTATTTATTTGTTTATTTTATTTATTGTACAGAAAAATTGATGAAATTCATCACACCTGCACAAGATGTTAAAATATGTGTGATATGGAGCTGAGTATCTGGTGGGCCTATATAATGTTTGCTCTTTTGGCCATGTGCTCACGCCTGCCTCTTTCTCTCGGGCCCTAGCATTCTGTTCTGGACGGACTGGGACGCCAGCCTGCCCAGGATAGAGGCGGCGTCCATGAGCGGGGAGGGCCGGCGAACCATCCACAAGGAGACGGGGAACGGTGGCTGGCCCAACGGGCTGACCGTGGACTACCTGGAGGAGCGCATCCTGTGGATCGACGCCAGGTAAGCACTCCCTGGAGAGAAAGGTGTTAAAACAGCCCTCTTTATATAGCAGCCACCATGTCATTGTGTCTGCATAGGGGTGCGTATAGGGTTCATTTCTTCCATGACATGGGGGGGGGGGGTATTCATTCATTACAATGGCTCTCAACCCAATTTGCATAATTGTGTGGCCCAATTTGCAGCCTGATAAAAGCCCCTTTATTATCCTGCCAGTGAAATTCGAAAAACAAAAAACGATCGTGACACTGCATCAGAAATGATCAGGGTCATGTTTTTCTTTTTGTGTTTGCATTGACAGGAAAATAAATGGCCATTATTTTTTTTGGTAAATTGGACCACCTATTTATGAGTTTGCAACCACTGACTTAATAGAAAAACCTGGCCTCATTGAGGATATTGTCTAGTTCTGCAAAAGTTGAGAGACTATATATACAGTGAGCTCCATAATGTTTGGGACAATTTTTTAATTTTTTTATATGGCTTTGAACTCCACAATATTAGATTTGTGTTCTCATATGTGGTTAAAGTTATTTGCTTTTATTTCACGGAATTCTTACCCTTTGGTTTCACCATATAGATAGTGGACTCTTATCCGTCTTCCCTTATTCGCCTCCCACAACCCACAACCTCCCACAACCTTCCCCTGCTGCCCTGTCCTTTTTATTACACATCTTCTGACATACTCCTCCCTCTGATTCCCCTCTCTCAGGTCTGATGCCATCTACTCTGCCAAGTACGACGGGTCTGGGCTGATTGAGGTCCTTCGAGGGCACGAGTACCTGTCTCATCCGTTTGCTGTCACCATGTATGGAGGAGAGGTGTACTGGACTGACTGGCGCACCAACACCCTGGCCAAGGCCAACAAGTGGACCGGGAACAACGTGACTGTAGTGCAGAGGACCAACACTCAGCCTTTCGACCTGCAGGTCTACCACCCGTCCAGGCAGCCTCAAGGTATGGCGTTTGCCCCATAAGCCATGAAAGTCATGGTTCTGTCACTATTTACCTGATATTAGTAACTGATAATGATCAAGTGTAAAGTTAATTGTCTAGCAAGCTAACAAAGCTAAGTAATGAGCAAGCAAGCAGAGTTTCTATCTACTGAAGGGAGGAAGCTCACCTGAACCACCACCAATGTGCAACGCCCACGTGGCTTATGCTTGGTGACCATTTTGTCAAAGTTCATTGTACATAGTTTTCTCCTCAAAATGGGTAGCATGGCTTCTGGTTATCTTCTATGGGAAGAGAGAACCAAAATGAAAGTGCTCAGTCATTGTTAAGCCTTGTACTGTACTACCCTTGTGTTCAGATACGTGCTCATACTTCCTTGTTGGAATGCACAATTCTTCAGGACAACATCTTGTACATTTCAAAGCCCAGTACGTTTTACTTGTCTGCTTCCTTATTTACAACTGAGGCAGTTGACAGACACTTACATTGGCAGGTAACAATAAGAGTTGCCTTTTAGATATCAGCCTTAAGTAAGCTTCAAGTGCCAAGCACTACTTGTTGCAGTCTCTTTTGTCAGTGAACAGCTCACTCGATTCATCCTCACACTGCCTGGGGGTGGGGCCAAGGAGGAGGTGTCACACGGCCTGTTGATTGACGGCTCTCCCAAGTCATTCTGACACTGAGGAGGAAGGAAACTGTGGCTGGCATCTCCTGTCAAATCCATTCATGTTGAAAATCACCGCATGAAAAAAGGCATCCATTTACTCTTGAGACTGGACTCGAGAGATTCCAGGCAGCGGCACAGGAAGCCTTTCAAGTTTCTGGCATGTCTCATTTTTAATGTTCCTTTGCTTCCTGCCTCTTAATTAAGACATAGCAAACAGACCCAACACTTAGACAAAACATTGTAAAAAGACCTAAACATCCAAAAATAATGTTAAATATTTTGGGAAGATGAGGTGTATAGAGGAAGTAGTTGAAATGAAGTCTGAGCATTCTTCTTTCTTGGTTTTCTTCCTCTCATCTCATTCATTAAATATATGCCCTTGTCTCCTCGCATTTGTGTTTATTGTCCCAGTTCAAAAAGAACAAGAAGAAAGCTGCCTCACCTGTTACAGAAAGCATTTAGCTTCTCATCCTCAAACTGTTAGTTCCCACTTGACAATCTTTTTGTTTTGTGTTAATGTATTGTATGCTGTCAATAGAATGTACATGCACTGTGTTGGTAGCCTTCTGTCATGAGTGTTTTTGGTACAGACTGCAGGACAAACTGCCTAAGGTAAATACGTTTTATATTCTATTCACCTCCTTTCCCCTCCCCTGTGCTCTCAGCTCCTAATCCATGCAATGGCAATGACGGCCGAGGCCCCTGCTCCCATCTGTGCCTGATCAACTACAACCAGACCTTCTCCTGCGCCTGCCCCCACCTGATGAAGCTGGGAACCGACAGGCACACCTGCTATGGTAACGGCACTTCCCCCGTTCGGTGTTAGCGCCATTAGCGTTAGCGCGGACTGTTCACAATTGGCACCTTCTGTTCTTCATTCACAGCTTTTTTTAGCATTTAAGTTTTTTAAAGAACAGGTTTTCTTGTGCATAGAAAGTAGGTATATCTTGCAGTGAGGCAAGACCACGCTAGGGCTGTTCCGCACCATGACTGCCCATCAAAGAAACCCAGGGAGAAAAGAGCTTCCATCGGCCGGACAAACGTTGCTTCGCTGTGCGGTGTCCACTCCTTGGTTGTTCAGCTGGGAGAGAAGATAAAATGGCTGCACGGTTTGTCTGCCAGGCTCAGGCAGTGCGCAGTGTGTCTTCGAGAGAGGGGGGGGGGGCTCTGCTCATCTCTGCTCACAGGGGTGATTAGCATTCCGTAACGCAACCTCAATTTCGTCGCTGCCGACTTGAGGGTAATTGGAACCGAAGGCCCCCGAAGGTGGGCTCCTCCGCCACTGCCAGTCTGAATTCTGGATTCGCACAGGGCTTCGGAGTCGCTTCAGAACCGGGTCAGAGCTCACTGTCTGAACCGGGTCAGGGCTCACTGACTGAACCGGGTCAGGGCTCACTGATTGAACCGGCAAGTTCATCAGTGTCATTATTGCATGTTCTTGGTTTGTTGTTTATTTGAGAGAGGTATAGTGCAGCAATGTTATTATATTGATTATTTGTCCTATTGTGTGTGAACTCAGTGTTATTGTGCAAGTTTAATTTGGAAACCGAACATGATGATGATCGCTCCTGCTGAATTAAGAAAGGAGGCTGACCTTGTGCCTGTGGAAACAGTGTTCATGAACGCAGGGAGAAGAGGGGTAACACAAGCACCCTGTTACTGTAACTGCTGCTGCCGGTCTTACAGTGGACACGTTCCTGTTTCACGCACGTCTGCTTGTGTGTTAAACAGGCTTCTCGCTGTTGCTGTTGTGCTGACGTGCTCTGAAGATCACAGAGCGAGTTTGCAGTGTCATTGATAAATGTTAACAACAGCGAATGCAGTCTGCTGATGTGATGCACTATTATAGGTCTTTATTTTCCTGGACTCTGTCTGCCATACTCTGTTATCAGGGGATGCTGTTCCTGAGATAAGAAAGGATGTGTATGCTTGTGTCTGACTGAATCTGTTCTCCATGCACCTCCTTGCTTACAAAGGTCCTTTGATGTGCTCTTTTCAAGGCTTAGTGGTCATAATTTGCTCTGGATAAGAACATCTTCCAAATGAATAAGCAATAATAAATGATAGCTGTCAAAGATCGATTCAGTTACATCTGGTAGGTGATTATTAACATTGCTATTGGATGCCGGGATTAGATTGTGACGCTGGCCTGGAAAAGGGTGTGGGCACGTTTTGCCAAACGGTCCACGATCTGACCGGTGTTCTTGGTGGGCTTCTTTCCCCCCAACAGAGTCCCGGCAGTTCCTCCTCTACGCCCGGCAGATCGAGATCCGAGGCGTGGACATCGACAACCCCTACTACAACTACATAATCTCCTTCACCATGCCGGACATCGACAACGTGACAGTGCTGGACTACGACGCCGTGGAGCACCGGATCTACTGGTCGGACGTGCGCACGCAGACCATCAAGCGCGCCTTCATCAACGGCACTGGGGTGGAGACGGTGGTGTCTGCCGGTAAGACCCTGTGCACCCCCCGCGGACACAGCCTGTGCCACGCTCCTTTCAGCCATTCTCCGAGTGTATGTGCTAATGCAGGGGTCAGCGACCCGGTCCTGGAGAGCCGCAGGGCGTGCTGGCTTTCCTTCATACTTGCCACTTAACTGTGTAATCAACTGCTATCATTGATCAGTTAACTCGCATCACTTGTTTCTTGGGTTTGAATCGGGTGCTTATTTTAAGGCGAAAACAAAAACCGGCACGCCCTGCGGCTCTCTTGGACCGCTGCTACCATTTTTAATGTTAATGAAAGCACTGACTGATACACAGTAGCGTGACTGAACAGAGCACGCTTTGTCCTTCTATCTGGTAGCATCACTTGCAAGGCTCATAATCCTTAAGCCCCGTGAACCTGAACAGATTGACATTTGATGCATAAGATAAGTCTGCCCAACCCGCAGGGATGCACTTTTACTGCTGGCAAATCATGATCTCGTGTTGGGCTCCGATTGTGGGTGGCATTTCAAACCAGCTAAACCAATGGCCTATGAAATGATGCTTGCTGAAAGTTGGCAGGGTTTTCAAATGAACCCATCTGCCCAGAAACTGGAGAAAGTGTCTGGGTATGAGACTCATTTTTGTGGCCCGTATGAGTGGTTGAATGTTTGGGAGCTCTGTGTTCCATGTGATTTTGCCTTAAAGTGATACTGAATATAGTAGGTCGCTTTCCAAAAAATATGACGATTATTGACGTGTGCTTTCCCCTCCCCAGACTTGCCAAACGCTCATGGCTTGGCAGTGGACTGGGTCTCCCGAAACCTGTTCTGGACAAGCTACGATGCCAACAAGAAGCAGATCAATGTGGCTCGACTGGACGGCTCCTTTAAGAACGCTGTTATCCAGGGCCTGGACAAACCACACTGCCTGGTGCTGCATCCTATCTTAGGGTGTGTGGGACCCCCCAAATATGCACATACACACAGTACACATGCGCCACATCACCACACACTTATGGCTGCATATACACGTGCTTGTTGACACATAACTACACACTTACGTGGCCTG